>NC_091480.1:86268890-86509389 GCF_036971445.1 Narcine bancroftii
GTGCTGCCATTTCCTCCCACCCTCCGAAACCTACTGGGGTTGTAGGTTATTTGGAGTATTTTGGCAGCACGGGCTCAAGGGCCTGTTAATGAGCTGTGTGTCTAAATTTAAATGTAAATTATTATCTTTTTTTTTGTTTAAAGAAATAGATGTTATTGTTGTTGGTAATTTTATAGTGCCAAAACAGAATGCTTTCTAGCAGCATGGCTTACCCTCAATTGAAAATATCTTTCATGTAGAATTCTACTCTTGATATCCTGAGATGCGCTTGATCTTGTGATCGTCGTAATACATCAAATATTCATTCAGAATGTATATTTCTATCATCAGTCCCTCAAAGGAATTCAAGTCAAACAAAAATCGTGCACTGAATTATTAGACAAGCTTTTTCCCACCAGACACTGCTCTAACTTAAAAATATTCTGTCCATATTCTATTTACTTCATTGTTTTATACATCATATTCCTTGGAAACAAACATGTTTGTACTCATGAGCTTATTGTAAAGCATCGAGTCCATGCTGCTGAAGATCCAGCTGCGCTGGGTGGGTCACGTCTCCAGAATGGAGGACCATCGCCTTCCCAAGATCGTGTTATATGGCAAGCTCTCCACTGGCCACCGTGACAGAGGTGCACCAAAGAAAAGGTACAGGGACTGCCTAAAGAAATCTCTTGGTGCCTGCCACATTGACCACTGCCAGTGGGCTGATATCGCCTCAAACCGTGCATCTTGGCGCCTCACAGTTCGGAGGGCAGCAACCTCCTTTGAAGAAGACTGCAGAGCCCACCTCACTGACAAAAGGCAAAGGAGGAAAAACCCAACCCCAACCAACCAATTTTCCCCTGCAACCGCTTCAACCGTGTCTGCCTGTCCCGCATCGGACTTGTCAGCCACAAACGAGCCTGCAACTGACGTGGACATTTACCCCCTCCATAAATCTTCATCCGCGAAGCCAAGCCAAAGAATTCAAGATACAAGTTAGTATCCAGCGAGTGGAAATAAAAGTGATACAACACAAATAAGAAATTTAAAAAAACATTCTGTAGATGATGGAAATCTGAAATTAAATGAACAGACTGGAAATGCTGGTGGAGTGGGAAACAGTGCAAAAAAGTTTACGCTTCAGGTCGTGGATCTTCCTAACCTCTCTGATGAAAGCTCATTCACTTGAAACATTAACCCTCTTTCTCTCTCCACACATGCTGATCTTACGTCTGCATAAATCACTAAGCTTGCTTACAATCTGACTGTGAGACTAAATATTTTAACACTTCATCCAATATGTGCATTTTGTGACAGGGTGACCAAATTTTCCTCCTAAATTATGTCCAAGAGCATGTCATATCCCTTCATGCCTCCAAAGAACTGCACCCTGCTGGGTTCTGCTCATAGGGGAGTAACATGGATCTGACCACATTGAAAAATCCCTCCGTAAATGGAAAATGCTATGAAATAAATTTTGTCCGTCAACACTCAGAAATGTTAAAGTGACCCTCATGGAGTAGAATTGAGCTCATGATTGCACTTTCATTAAAAATTGAAGCACATTTAGAGCACAGCACCCTGGAAATTGTAATATTGCCATGGGTAACACTGAAAATTAAAGACAAGAGGTCAAAAAATGTTTTTGCAGAAAGATTCTGTAATTATTTTTCCTGCGTTCGTCCCAGTCAAGCATAAAATGGATACAATTTCAGAAATTTAAACATATTAATATCATTAGGTAAGTAATGTAAATGCAAGATAATCTTTGGCCTAGAATTATAGCTAATGCACAAATCACTCTTGATCCAGACTCAATTTAATAAGGGCCATCTCTGCTGGATTGTTTGGAGTAAAAATCACGAAAGTCTGCAGACACTGGGGTTGAAGTAAATACACAAACAGCCCAAACAGTGTTCTTTACGGAGCAAAGGTAAAGATACATAATCAGTGGTTCAGGCTTGAGCCCTTCATCAAGGTACGAACAAAATGTGGCCAGGCACCCGCACAAATTGGAGGGGGTAGGGGCAGGGGAAGAGCAGTCCCATAGGCTGTGCGGCACTTCCTGCAGCCACAGGGGAAGGTGCCAAGGGGGAAGGGAGAAATGAGTAGGTGAGGGAGTCACATGGCTTCCCCTCCACCACCATCAACTCAGCCCTCATCTGTATCTCCTCCATTTCTCATCTACGCTGGCCCCCTCTGCCCCAGATGTAGCAAACACAGGATTCCCTTTGTCCTTACCTACCACCCCTCTAGTCTCTGCATCCAACACACTGTCCTCCACAATTTCCACCACCTACAGCAGGCCCCCACCACTTGACACATTTTTCCCTCTCCTCCTTCTGTAGGGACCACCCCTTCCATGATTCCCTCGTCCACTCATCCTCCCTCGTCCACTCATCCTTCCCTTTGGCACCTTCTCCAAAAGGCCACACTTGGGCCCACACCTCCTCCCTCACCACAGTTCAGGGCCCCAATAATTCCTTTCACTTGAAGCAACTCTTCACTTGTGTATCCACAGGAGTTATGTACTGCATCCTGTTCTCCCTTTATGGCCTTCTCTACATCAGAGAGGCTGGACAGACTGGGAGATTGCTTCGCTGAGCACCTTTGCTCTGTCCACATCAGTGACAGGGACCTCCCAGTGGCCAACCACTTCAATTCCTCACCACAATCCCATGATCACATCTGTCCATGGCCTTATACTATCCCATGTAAAAGGGAGGAACAACACTTGATTTTCCATCTGGGCACCCTCCAACCAGATGGTATCAACATCAACTTCTCTGGTTTCTGCTAGTCTACTCTCTGTTCTCCCTCCCTCCCCTTTCCCTTTGTCTTCTTTCCTCCAAATCTCCACCCCCTTCCCTCTCCGTTCACAGAGCCATCTCTCCTCCCCCCCACCCCACCCCCCACCCCCGTTTGCTGGTGTGCCCTCCCCTCCCTCATCCACCTATTGCCTCCTGCCATTGGGACAGAGCTTCTCCCCCTGCCCCTCCCTCCCTCATGCCATTTAGCTAGGTTGCCTGTCCACATTTTGTTCATACCTTGATGAAGGGCCCGAGCCCAAAGAGTTGCTGATGTATTTT
This sequence comes from Narcine bancroftii, assembly GCF_036971445.1. Taxonomy (NCBI): domain Eukaryota; kingdom Metazoa; phylum Chordata; class Chondrichthyes; order Torpediniformes; family Narcinidae; genus Narcine; species Narcine bancroftii. The sequence goes on from NC_091480.1 coordinate 86,271,962, forward strand.
TTCTGCATAAAGTAAACTGTTTGACCAGTAATGAGTTTTTACTTTAGATAGTTTTCTTGCTGATTTTTATGCCTATTAATTGTAGCAGAACAGTGTCTGCAATGTGAGTCAACTTTTTTGAGCTAAAGATTCAGGGAAGCATGTTAATTTTAGCATTATAACTAAACTATCTGACTGAAAGAAAACAGGCAGATATAAAAGATTGAATTTATACGGGAGTCCCCATGCTTTCAGCAAATCTCCCTTATAATGGAGATTGTGCAAAGCCCTGGTGAAATTCAATTTCCATGACTTCAAACAGCATCAGGAGACAATGATCACCATATAAATATTGCATATTCTTAATGCTTTAACTGCTCTGCTTTTGAGATTTTGAAGATTGATATAATAAAGATCACAGGTAATGTGTTTCTAAGCTTTGCGCAATTGTATCCATGATGAAAACAGCAAAAAAAAATTAATTTCATAGTTATTTACCTTCATCAGTTAAAAACTATTCAAAAGGACTATAAGGACGCTTGGACACAATAGTTTTGGAGAAAGGTTTCATGTACATCAGGCTTTTTAATGACTAACATCTTCTGCTATCGTGAAATGATTAAAACAGTATGAGAGTAGAACATTGAGCAGCAAAGTAATTGTTTGATGTGCGTATCCTTTCCTATCTACAGCATGGTGATAACCTCTTCCAGTTTATAGGTGACTGGTGGCGTTACGGATTCTGCCTGAACATTAGCGTTAATAATTGGCAGTGAGTTAAAACCTTAGCATTTGTTATAAATCAATTTGATCAATTAATAAATCTATTTGTGACTGCATCGTAAAGTTCTCTAGTCTGCATTTTATTCAGCAAGATCTTTATTGCATTACAATTAACCAGAAGCTCTTTGTTTTGGCCTGAAAGTAAAGGGTAGACAATCAACTGACCATCTTAACCTGGAATGAGAGATCCACAGATAATTGTCTTGTCCATTTCATTGGATGGTTGCATTTGGGCAGTGGTTCTCAACCTTTATTTTCCCCCACTCATAAGTTATCCCTTACTAAGCACAGAGCACCTGTGGCATTGGATTGATGGTTGATTGATGGGTTGCTGACCTAAGTTAAATTGTTCATTGCCACCTATACTGTTAGCCAGAATCAGACACACACAAAGATAAACAACAGGCTCTAATTCACAAAGACTTCCAGTGGCTGCAGCAACTCTGAGTGAGGCCTCAGGAGGCCGGCGCAGGCTTATATCCCGGAGGGTGATTGGCACCCGACCAGGTGGCTTGATCCATTCAGGCCGACTGATTGACAGCCGGCCAGGCATTGTCCTGTCCCCCTTACGCTCCTGCAGGTACAGAGGTTGCCCCCTGCAGTAGGCCGGGGGTGTACCACCACATGTACATAGATGCAGAGCTTTGCAGGCCATGCAGGCAGCTCGGAAAGAGTTGCTAAGCTTCGGTGATCCACAAAAGGTTCACAGGTCGCACAGTTAGCGGTCCCACACTGCCCGTAAGGTGTTTGTACATTCTCCCTGTTTCCTCCAAGTGCTCTGGTTTCCTCCCACCGTTCAAAAACATACGGAATTTGTAGATCAATTTCTGTAATTGGGCAGCATGGACTCGTGGGTCGGGAAGGCTTCTCACCATATTATATGTATGTATAAATGTCTAAAATTGTAATGAGGTTAATCGTGATAATGATAGCATCTAATTTTAACAGGCAAACTGATTTTGAAATTTAAGTCAAAACTAACAGTGGCTTCGCAGCAGGAATGCTGCACTCTGGGTAGCAAGGATAAGTTAGGCCGAAGGGCCTGTTTCATGCTGGATGACACTAGTCCCTGAACTGTTCAGTCTGATCCCCTCTCTCACTGTCAGGCTCTCCAAAGACCTACACCACCCAGCACACGCTCTGTTCTCACTGCTGCTATCAGGTAAAAGGTATAGGTACTGCAAGACTCGCACCACCAGGTTCAGGAACGGCTGCTACCCCTCCACCCTCAGACTCCTCGACAACAAACTCAGTCAGGGTCTCATTTGTGCACATTATTGATTTTTTTTAAATTCTCTCTGTATTGCACATTCAGTTTGTTTACGTTCATTGTCCTGTTTACAGTTCTTTATTTACATGTATATGATGTGTACAGTTTATTTTGCACTACCAATAAGTGGTAATTCTGCTTCACCCACAGTAAAAAAAGAATCTCATGTATGCACTCTGACAATAAATCTGAATCTGGATCCTAAGATCATGTTACAGATTCAGACAACTCTGCTTGGTCTCAGAAGGCATCAACATTTTCCAATTTTCCAATGTTTAAGAAGATGCAACAATGCCACCTACTGTTTGCAAACTGTATTGGCTTCCACTAATCCCTTCAAAATGGTGGTTTCAGATCATGGATTTAATTCTTTAAACATTACAGTCAGGCTAATAATAAAACTCTTCAATATTTTAGCACTGAAGTATTGGTCATATCTTTCTCATTTTTTTATCTGAGGTAACGTGCATTCTTCATTAAGAATGAAGGCATTGAAATACCCTCAAAAACAAGCCACTGTCATTGGCCATAGAACACGACAACATAGAAACAAGCCCTTTGGCCCATCTAGTCTGTGCTGATCTATTATTCTGCTTAATCCTATTGACCATATCCCACCATGCCCTTCCCATCCATGAACCTGTCTAAATGTTTCTTAAATATCAAAATTAAGCTTGCCAATTATAATGGGCCAATAATCTCCCTCAGAATTATTAATTACACTGCTGATCTCCGCCAGCTGCATCATGGCTTTCTGCTTCAACATAAAGTCATCTTAAAGTCTGTACTCCGAGGGAACACTTCATCTACTTTTCCTTCATGACCAGGCAGAGACTGAATGGCAGGTTTCCCCAAAAGTGTAGGCACGAAAGAGGTAGAGGTGCCACAAGACTTGCACCACCAGGTTCAGGAACAGCTGCTACGACTCCACCATCAGACTCCTCAATGACTAATTCAATCAGGGACTCATCTAAGGACTTTTATTTTTGCACTTTACTGTTTGTTTGTTTTTTAACCTCTCTGTGTTGCACATTCCTCTTGTTTATATGTGTACAGTTTTGATTTGCACTACCAATTAGTGGAAATTCTGCCTTGCCCACAGGAAAAAGAATCTCAGGGTTGTATGTGATATCATGTACGTACTCTGACAATAAATCTGAAAAGATCTCCCCTGCAAACTTCAGCTTGAAGCTCTGAACTACAGCTCTGGAGAGTTTTTGAGTTGTATATACAAAAAGAATTATCATCAAATCCTAACCCCCAGGAGGCATATTTGCACCCCACTCCTGTCATTATAGCTTCTATTAATGTAATTGCCACATTTCCCAGCAACAGGAAGAGTATCACTTGTTTTACAATATTTCCGTTTAATCGTGAATCGTGTCGGTCCAGATTTTTGATTTTCCGGATTCTTAGGCAGTACTATTAAAATTCAATTTTGAGGAGGAATAAAGAAGAGAGAAAGATGTAAATTTTGATAGTATATTCACTCACAAATGCAGCATGCTTCATTAATGAAAGCGAGCAGTTTTAAAGATAAATGAAAAATGCCACTGTGAATCCGTGCTGCTTCCACTCGCAAACGAAAGCCCGCTAAATTTTAAAAGTTTGAGATTTTTCGAAAAGTCCGGAATCCAGATTTTTGAACTTCTACTGTGGTCGCAAATATCACGGTTGTTGAGCCAACATGCAGAGAACTGTAAGAATCCACAACATTTCAAAGGGGTTATGCCACACTGAAACCCATTTCAACACAATGTGTTGGGAAGGCTTGTTTTTCTGAAATTCACGACGCAAGTTCTTCCACCAAATGCAACTTTCTCAAAGAATATTAGAGTGATCTATTATGCTGGTTTAATGCCAAAAATAGCATGGCAAATTTGTGACCAAAATGTCCACTGAAAACACTGTGTCATGGGATGGAGGAAAGATATCACTGAGTTCACCAAACTGCATCTCCTCGAGTAATCCAATTCAATCTACTCAGGAAACGGAGTTCATTTAATCATCACAGGGACATTATAGGACATAGGAAGTTGGAACAGAAGTAGGCCAAAAATGGCCCATCGAGCCTGCTCCGCCATTCAATACGATCATGGCTGATCTAATTTATGACCTAACTCCACCTACCTGCCCTCTCCCCATATCTCCTAATTCCTCTATCATTTTAAAATTTATCTAACCGAATTTTAAATATGTTTAATGAGGCAGCCTCAATCACTTCCCTGGTTAGAGAATTCCAAACATTCACTACTCCCTGGGAAAAACTATTTTTCCTCATCTCTGTCCTAAATCTACTCCCCCGAATCTTGAGACTGTGTCCTCTCGTTTTAGTTTCCCCGGCCAGCTCAAAAATCCTTCCTACATCTCTCCTATCCATACCCTTCATAATCCTATATGTTTCTATAAGATCTCCTCTCATTCTTCTGAACTCGAGCGAATACAATCCTAGACTATTTAATCTTTCATCATGTCAATCCCTTCATCCCAGGGATCAACCTACTAAACCTCCTCTGGACCGTCTCCAAAGCCAGTATATCCTTCCTCAAATATGGAGACCAGAACTGGACACAGTACTCCAGGTGCGGTCTCACCAGTACCTTATACAGTTGCAACATTACCTCCCTACTCCTGAATTCAATTCCTCTAGCGATGAAGGCCAACATTCCATTTGCCTTCTTAATAACCTGCTGCACCTGCAACCTAACTTTTTGCGATTCATAAATTTATGATTTGGTGATCAAGGTTGAGACTGGCAGAAGGGGTACCAGGTGTCAGAACCATGATGCGAGAGGCTGCCAAGGGTGCTGGAGGCTCGGGTTGTCGATGGTTTGGACTGAAGTCTGTGTGGCTGCAGAGGCTCAGATGCACTGGAGGTGAATCCGCAGACACTTGGTGACTCTGGGGGAAACTCTCTTTTGCTTCTCTTTCTCTGACGGTAAGAGTAGCCCAGCAATTTCTGCTGATCACGAATCTATCTGCCTTATGGCAGACAAGTAGCAATTTCATATATTAGTTTTTATTACATGACAATAAAGGAATATTGAATCCTGAAGGTTAGGAATGTGCACAGCTAGTGTCTTCAAGAATTATTGCTGCAAATAGTTTCCAAAATGAGCAAATATTATGATTATAAACCTTCCAACAGATGCTCTTGCTGACTCAGAGTTATCTCCAAGCAATCACAGTACCTCAACTTTCTGAGTCATTAAAAGGCCTCTCCCATTCTCCTTGAGGTTAAACTGGCAACATATGCTCTCCAGTGAGCATCCTCCAACCCACAAGAAAAGCAGGTCAGAATGCATCTTAATAGAAGGTGATGGGATCAGAGGGAGAATGTCCAGTTTTAAGAATTTACACTGTAGGTTCAGATCTACTGATTTGATTAGCCTCTTTTTTTTAAACTGTCTTCAGTTTCAGCTGTCATTCTACTACACTGGAGCAGCACAATGGTAGAGCTGTACCTGTCACCTCCAGTGACCTTGGTTCAATCCTGACTTCAGAGTTTGCACTGTCTCCCTGTGACTATCCTCTGAAAAGGCTTGTTTCTTATCACATGCCCAAGATGTATGGGTTGGTAGATTATTTGACCGCTCATAAATGCTCACAGTAAGTGGGTGGTAAGAGTCTCTGCAGAGTTGACGAGAGCACGAGGATAATATAAATGAGATTAGTGTAGAATTAGCAATAATAGGTGTTTGATACTGAGCATAAACTCGGTGGTCAAAGGGTCTGGTTCTGCACCCCTCCATAAATCTTCGTCCGCGAAGCCAAGCCAAAGGAAGAAGAATGAGTTAATGACAAAACAAAAGCAAGCAAAGAGTTCAAATTACCATCATATATAAAGCTTTAAAGTAAGTTTAGAATTAATTTGCAATTAAAATTTTGTAAGTGGTTAGCTTAGGTGACTGCTTTTGGAGATGTATTAGAAGGTCATATATTAATGCTTACGCAAGCTTCTGCATGCATCCTTAATAACTACCCCCGTCCCAAAATCTCATGTAGGTCACTAAAATCACTTTTTCCTAAAGATACACAGATTTATATGAATATGTTCAACTGCAGTTTAAAGATTGTTCTGTATTCCAGGATGCAAATATCTATATAAAAAAAACAAAGTGAATAAAAATAGATTATTTTAAACACAAAGGATAAATTTACAGATCAATAACTATTGTAATAATAGTCTAGGGTTGCAGCTAGTTTAACCAGCAATGTAATGGATAAAGATTCATTAACGTGTTTTGTACAGGAGATTTGTTTCTGACCTTGGCCACAACACGATTTATCCCCACAGTGTCATAGGTATGATATCACATTTGTAGAAAATCCTGATAAAGTATCTCATCTTGATGGATTTTTCTGCCAGCATACCAGTAAAACTGCAAAAGGGATTTTCCTGATGTGACACATTTTGCCATAAGCTGAGTGAGATTTAATAAACTTGCTGTTTATTGAGGAAATGATCACAAGGTCACTGTTTCAACCAATTATGAATTGTATTTTATTCAGTAGCGAACAAAAGTAAGCAAATACTTTTGCAAGATTCTTTTTCTTTGGCTTGGCTTCGCGGACGAAGATTTATGGAGGGGGTAAAAAGTCCACGTCAGCTGCAGGCTCGTTTGTGGCTGACCAGTCCGATGCGGGACAGGCAGACACGATTGCAGCGGTTGCAATGGAAAATTGGTTGGTTGGGGTTGGGTGTTGGGTTTTTCCTCCTTTGCCTTTTGTCAGTGAGGTGGGCTCTGCGGTCTTCTTCAAAGGAGGCTGCTGCCCGCCAAACTGTGAGGCGCCAAGATGCACGGTTTGAGGCGTTATCAGCCCACTGGCGGTGGTCAATGTGGCAGGCACCAAGAGATTTCTTTAGGCAGTCCTTGTACCTTTTCTTTGGTGCACCTCTGTCACGGTGGCCAGTGGAGAGCTCGCCATATAATACGATCTTGGGAAGGCGATGGTCTTCCATTCTGGAGACGTGACCCATCCAGCGCAGCTGGATCTTCAGCAGCGTGGACTCGATGCTGTCGACCTCTGCCATCTCGAGTACCTCGACGTTAGGGGTGTGAGCGCTCCAATGGATGTTGAGGATGGAGCGGAGACAACGCTGGTGGAAGCGTTCTAGGAGCCGTAGGTGGTGCCGGTAGAGGACCCATGATTCGGAGCCGAACAGGAGTGTGGGTATGACAACGGCTCTGTATACGCTTATCTTTGTGAGGTTTTTCAGTTGGTTGTTTTTCCAGACTCTTTTGTGTAGTCTTCCAAAGGCGCTATTTGCCTTGGCGAGTCTGTTGTCTATCTCATTGTCGATCCTTGCATCTGATGAAATGGTGCAGCCGAGATAGGTAAACTGGTTGACCGTTTTGAGTTTTGTGTGCCCGATGGAGATGTGGGGGGGCTGGTAGTCATGGTGGGGAGCTGGCTGATGGAGGACCTCAGTTTTCTTCAGGCTGACTTCCAGGCCAAACATTTTGGCAGTTTCCGCAAAGCAGGACGTCAAGCGCTGAAGAGCTGGCTCTGAATGGGCAACTAAAGCGGCATCATCTGCAAAGAGTAGTTCACGGACAAGTTTCTCTTGTGTCTTGGTGTGAGCTTGCAGGCGCCTCAGATTGAAGAGACTGCCATCCGTGCGGTACCGGATGTAAACAGCGTCTTCATTGTTGGGGTCTTTCATGGCTTGGTTCAGCATCATGCTGAAGAAGATTGAAAAGAGGGTTGGTGCGAGAACACAGCCTTGCTTCACGCCATTGTTAATGGAGAAGGGTTCAGAGAGCTCATTGCTGTATCTGACCCGACCTTGTTGGTTTTCGTGCAGTTGGATAATCATGTTGAGGAACTTTGGGGGACATCCGATGCGCTCTAGTATTTGCCAAAGCCCTTTCCTGCTCACGGTGTCGAAGGCTTTGGTGAGGTCAACAAAGGTGATGTAGAGTCCTTTGTTTTGTTCTCTACACTTTTCTTGGAGCTGTCTGAGGGCAAAGACCATGTCAGTGGTTCCTCTGTTAGCGCGAAAGCCGCACTGTGATTCTGGGAGAATATTCTCAGCGACACTAGGTATTATTCTATTTAGTAGAATCCTAGCGAAGATTTTGCCTGCAATGGAGAGCAACGTGATTCCCCTGTAGTTTGAGCAGTCTGATTTCTCGCCTTTGTTTTTGTACAGGGTGATGATGGTGGCATCACGAAGATCCTGAGGCAGTTTACCTTGGTCCCAACAAAGCTTGAAAAACTCATGCAGTTTGGCATGCAGAGTTTTGCCGCCAGCCTTCCAGACTTCTGGGGGGATTCCATCCATACCTGCTGCTTTGCCACTTTTCAGTTGTTCGATTGCCTTATATGTCTCATCCAGGGTGGGAACCTCATCCAGCTCTAGCCTTAGGGGCTGTTGAGGGAGCTGGAGCAGGGCGGAATCTTGGACTGAGCGGTTGGTACTGAAAAGAGATTGGAAGTGTTCTGACCATCGGTTGAGGATGGAGATCTTGTCGCTGAGGAGGACTTTGCCGTCTGAGCTGCGCAGCGGGCTTTGGACTTGGGGTGAGGGGCCGTACACAGCCTTTAGAGCCTCGTAGAAACCCCTGAAGTCCTGATGTGACACATTTTGCCATAAGCTGAGTGAGATTTAATAAACTTGCTGTTTATTGAGGAAATGATCACAAGGTCACTGTTTCAACCAATTATGAATTGTATTTTATTCAGTAGCGAACAAAAGTAAGCAAATACTTTTGCAAGATTAGCCTCAAAATATTCAGCGTGTGTTGAAGATTCCAAGGGAAGAAGCACTCAGACATAACTTGCCGTGAGCAACTGTTCCTCCCTGAAAGTAAATTTCAACAACTACACCAGAGGCATGAAAATGTGCCAAATGTAATATTACCTATATTCCTCGAAATTCTTTTCTTTGGCTTGGCTTCGCGGACGAAAGATTTATGGAGGGATACGTCAGCTGCAGGCTCATTGGTGGCTGACAAGTCCGATGCGGGACAGGCAGACACGGTTGCAGCGGTTACAAGGGAAAATTGGTTGGTTGGGGTTGGGTGTTGGTGTTCCTCGAAATACAACCTATTAATTAACAGTGCTCAATCATTCACACAAAATTACCTGCTTTTATTCCCCTTCCTGGACACCATTTATTAAGGTTAGTTCAAAAACAAAAATATTGTACTGACAATAACTACACCAGTAGTGCGAGTATAATTTTATAAACTAATATGTACACTAAGAGGTCTTGTCTCTCTGCAAGACGAACCTGGAAGGCTAGACTAGCTCTGGACTGCTTTATAGACAAGGTCACTGGGATGACCCCTGGTGACCTAATGGTGTAATTACAAGAGGTCTTGTCTCTGCAAGACGAACCTGGAAGGCTGGACTGTAGCTCTGGACTGCTTTATAGACAAGGTCACCGGGATGACCCCTGGTGGCCTAGTGGTGTCATTACATATCACCACAAATATAATTTCAATATTTAGTTTCAAGTTGCTCTTCTCTTTCCTGTCTTTTGAAAGGATATACAATCACAAATTTGTACTTTAATACAATTCAGTTTTACTACAAAATATTTTCATTCAAAAACAGTGTTCTAGATATATCTAACCAATCTCGACTGACCAACATCAATATTTCTAGAATCAGATCATTATCATGGTATCACTTCCTCATTCTCCAACATCAACATCCTTCACTCTCTTCTTGCTTCTGTTCAAACTTTCACAAACCATCATCGCACAGCTAATTTAATTTGTTTTGATTTGCATGTGCATTCTTGGTTTTCTTTAGTTTTCATTCCTTTGTCAGGGTTAAACTAATTTGACAGAAGACTCAAGTGCTTTGAAAGGCTAACGTTGCAACCTAATGCATTTTGCAGTAGACTAGTAACATTCCCTTGCACTTCTAATGAACATTACATCATACTTCCAGTCACTAGAATACATGATCTTCTTGTTAATGCACTTGGTCCTTGGTTGCAGATTTACTTATCTTGTGCTTCACAGCATGAGGTATTGAAGGCATTTTCCTCTTCTATTACACAAAAGTCTTAGCTGAATATAACAAATGATTTACTATAGTGCATGTACTCAATTTAAAATGATCAAATGACCCATTAGATATCAATGAATGGACAGTTGTATAAACTTTCTCAACCTTACATATTTCTATGTTAAATTTTATGTGAAAATCACTGTTATGCTTTTTATCTACTGTAAATATTGACAATAGAATTCTGAAAGTCCACCCTGACATTATAAAAATGCTTTTAATGAGTATCTTCACCATCTTCCTTCGTATGCCGGATTCCAAGTACAAGAGATTGTGGCACGATCAATGACAACTCGCAGACATGAAGCAAGAAGTCAAAGGCTTTATTGATCAGAAGACCCAGACACGCCTCTACATGCTCCAGGCTCATGAAGGAGGAGAGTAAGGCACTCCATCTTTATTAGAGGATTTTATGGGGAGGGGCTACAGGTACAGAAGGCAGACCATCCTGCCCAGCTCAATGAGGATATACCCAGCTATGCCTGAAGTAAGTACCATGCTCCACCACAGAGATTAATGTAATTCTCTGTCTAGAAATGTAAGCCTACTTATTCATTTCTCAAACTCCAACTCCTTGCTCCTGAATATGGCCAGCCCACTGCTAAGCGCAAAACACAAGCAAAAGGGCAAAAGTTTAAGGTGAAGGAAGAAAGATTTATAAGGGGTAAAACACAAAAGTCTGCAGATGCCATGATCAAAGTCAAAACCTAATACTGGAGAAGTTCAGCAGTTAAAAAAATGTTATTTATCTTTGGCTTGGCTTCGCGGACGAAGATTTAAGGAGGGGGTAAAAGTCCACGTCAGCTGCAGGCTCGTTTGTGGCTGACAAGTCCGATGCGGGACAGGCAGACACGGTTGCAGCGGCTGCAGGGGAAAATTGGTTGGTTAGGGTTGGGTGTTGGGTTTTTCCTCCTTTGCCTTTTGTCAGTGAGGTGGGCTCTGCGGTCTTCTTCAAAGGAGGTTGCTGCCCGCCAAACTGTGAGGCGCCAAGATGCACGGTTTGAGGCGATATCAGCCCACTGGCGGTGGTCAATGTGGCAGGCACCAAGAGATTTCTTTAGGCAGTCCTTGTACCTTTTCTTTGGTGCACCTCTGTCACGGTGGCCAGTGGAGAGCTCGCCATATAACACGATCTTGGGAAGGCGATGGTCCTCCATTATGGAGACGTGACCCATCCAGCGCAGCTGGATCTTCAGCAGCGTGGACTCGATGCTGTCGACCTCTGCCATCTCGAGTACTTCGACGTTAGGGATGAAAGCGCTCCAATGGATGTTGAGGATGGAGCGGAGACAACGCTGGTCGAAGCGTTCTAGGAGCCGTAGGTGATGCCGGTAGAGGACCCATGATTCGGAGCCGAACAGGAATGTGGGTATGACAACGGCTCTGTATACGCTTATCTTTGTGAGGTTTTTCAGTTGGTTATTTTTCCAGACTCTTTTGTGTAGTCTTCCAAAGGCGTTATTTGCCTTGGCGAGTCTGTTGTCTATCTCATTGTCGATCCTTGCATCTGATGAAATGGTGCAGCCGAGATAGGTAAACTGGTTGACCGTTTTGAGTTTTGTGTGCCCGATGGAGATGTGGGGGGGCTGGTAGTCATGGTGGGGAGCTGGCTGATGGAGGACCTCAGTTTTCTTCAGGCTGACTTCCAGGCCAAACATTTTGGCAGTTTCCGCAAAGCAGGACGTCAAGCGCTGAAGAGCTGGCTCTGAATGGGCAACTAAAGCGGCATCGTCTGCAAAGAGTAGTTCACGGACAAGTTTCTCTTGTGTCTTGGTGTGAGCTTGCAGGCGCCTCAGATTGAAGAGACTGCCATCCGTGCGGTACCGGATGTAAACAGCGTCTTCATTGTTGGGGTCTTTCATGGCTTGGTTCAGCATCATGCTGAAGAAGATTGAAAAGAGGGTTGGTGCGAGAACACAGCCTTGCTTCACGCCATTGTTAATGGAGAAGGGTTCAGAGAGCTCATTGCTGTATCTGACCCGACCTTGTTGGTTTTCGTGCAGTTGGATAATCATGTTGAGGAACTTTGGGGGACATCCGATGCGCTCTAGTATTTGCCAAAGCCCTTTCCTGCTCACGGTGTCGAAGGCTTTGGTGAGGTCAACAAAGGTGATGTAGAGTCCTTTGTTTTGTTCTCTGCACTTTTCTTGGAGCTGTCTGAGGGCAAAGACCATGTCAGTAGTTCCTCTGTTTGCGCGAAAGCCGCACTGTGATTCTGGGAGAATATTCTCGGCGACACTAGGTATTATTCTATTTAGTAGAATCCTAGCGAAGATTTTGCCTGCAATGGAGAGCAACGTGATTCCCCTGTAGTTTGAGCAGTCTGATTTCTCGCCTTTGTTTTTGTACAGGGTGATGATGGTGGCATCACGAAGATCCTGAGGCAGTTTTCCTTGGTCCCAACAAAGCTTGAAAAACTCATGCAGTTTGGCATGCAGAGTTTTGCCGCCAGCCTTCCAGACCTCTGTTATTTATATAACAAGCTAAAGATACATAAACAACGTTTTGGGCTTGAGCCTGAAATGTTGGTTATGTTATCTTTATCTCTTTTTTATGCTATGCTGTTTGACCTGCTGAGTTTCTCGAATATATATACGATATATAAAGAGCTTTTTTTTTTAACTGAGGGTGATATAATTATGCAATAAACTGCTAGAGGAAGGGATAAAGGCAGTAATAATTACATTTATAAGATATTTGGAATAGTAGGCAGATAGGGAAGGGTTAGTACAATATGGGACAAGTGCAGACAAATGGGACTAGCTCAGATGGGCAAATTGATAAGCCTAGACAAGTTGGGCCAAATGGCCTGCTTCCATGCTGTTCAGCTCTGTAACTCTACGAATCTAAACAATTGCTCCTCTTTCTTCGGGTATGTATTCATGGGTTTAGCATCCCCAGATAGATTCACTTTACAACTCAGTGTCTGGCAACTCTAGGTGAATGATCATTCCCCCTCTCCTTAAACGCTTCTTCATCTCCTTCCAGAGTTGCCTGAATTGGGCAGATTTGTCCTTTGGCCACTGGTTCCACTTTGAACTTTTTCAATTTGGCTTCCATCATGACTGGCAAAGTCCTGATGCAAACTGTCCTCATTGAGGGTCAAGAACTTCAAATTCCTGGGTGTCAACATCTCTGAGGGTCTGTCCTGGAGCTTCCATGTTGATGCGATCATGAAGAAGTCAACTAACCTACCCAAATTTCCTCTTGTTTGTAACCCAATTGCACTTAACTCGATTGACAATATGTGGCTCATCTTCACATATTATACCTCTTTGCTGTGAGCCACATTTCCTTCAATGTGTCTATCTGTATTCCTTCTCTATCATCTCAGGCAGATTCTTCAAGTGTGTAGTTTTGTCAATAATTCATTCCAAATTCAAATACCTTGTTACGTCTTCCACCCACCTTACAAATTTCCTTCAAACGTATCCACTTTTTGCAATTGAGTTTACAAATTTCTTCCTCTTCCTTCCTTGGTCTGAAAACCACAAAACTGGTTTCCTCCTCTCCAACATAAATTATGAAAAACATCTGGAGTTTTTTTTTAAAGTTACTGGTGCCATATAAAAAATTGTGGTTGTTTTTTTCCCCATGAAAATATTTTGCAGTTATTTACAGAATTAACAAATTATAATCTAAATTACTAAGGCAAATGTATTTGTTTGCAATAGATTTATTCCATGAAAATCTTCAAAATTCTTCAGATTTAATTAGCGCAAATGTATTTTAATTCTCAATTCAATTCACTTCATTAACTGAAAATTCTGAGAAGTTTTATACATTTTATATATGTACTGAAATACTTAAGTCTCGTTCTTTATTGGAGATTGTAGCAGTATGCCTTTGTAGTTGTATAATTGTACATGGTACTGACACTTCATTGAAAAACAGAGGAAGCACTGAAATGTGATGTGAAATATTGAGCCTCGACTCCAAGTGCCTTAGTGTCATACTTACGTCTTGGACCACAATCACTGGGAATACCTGGTCACACTTAGTTAGTTAACATCCTTGTTGTGGATGAGATTTACATCTGCTACTGAATCACTTATCTGAACTTCTGCTCTTTCTACAATTAACTTCAAGGCTAGCAGAGTGGAGGCTCTGGTAGGGCAAGAGGCTAACCAAAAATTGCTGATGCGAATTAAGGTATATTTTTAAGAAATTGTTCGTTTCTCCCTCCTTCCACCACTCTATAACTATCAATAACTATATTTCCTATCACCTCACTCACAACGGGTACCATTCACCCTTCATCCCCATTTACACAACTTTATGGTGAATCCTCATTAAGCAGCCTCTCAGCTTCAGAAATTGCTGCTTGTTTTCAAACCATTCAGTTCTCCTGCCTAATGGTAAGGAAATATCTGTAACATTTTCCTTCCACCAGTGGTGTGTCATTTCTGTACTCCAGTTTTGGACATCTCTGGCCTTAATTCCTTGTCAGTAGCAGCCATATCTAAAGTAATAAGGGCAGAATGGTTAGCACAGCTGTTAGCAAACATGGTTAGAGTACCAGCGGCTGAGTTTGGAATCCGGTGCTGTCTGCAAGGAGTTTGTATGTTCTACTCTTGTCTGCTTGGGTTTCGTCTGGGCACACCAGTTTCCTGCCACCCTTCAAAACATGCAGGGGTTGTAGGTAAATTAGGGTATTTGGATGGCACAGGCTTGTGGGCCAGAAGGGCCTGTTACTGTGCTGTATGTCTAAATTTAAATTTACTCATCTAGAATTCCCTCCAAAACTGGACTTTTCATCCCTCCTTGTTTGATCTAAACATTAACCACGTTTTTCTCTCTCTGTTGACCATTTCAAGCACTTTTTAGTTTTTATTTTTTTTTTCTGGCATCTTAATTCATTTGATTTTCAATCTTTGCTCAAGCCTTTTGCAAGCAAATCTAATGTCTGCTCAACAGATTTTACTTTATATTATCACAGACCATTTTACAAAGTTATATAAGGACAAGCTGTATTTATTCGAATGTGCAAAGGTCTCAAACAAACTTTTTTTCTAAAACATGAAGGATTTGCCTTTGCCCTGGTAAAAATTCTCCCTCCAGAAGTCTGTCAAAACTTGTTAGTCGTTCACTTAATTATTTCTTATGAGACTTGACTGTGAGCATTTCGTGATCATGTGCTTCACTAGACAATTATTTTCCACAAGGTTATCCACTTTGGAAGGAAAAATGGAAGATCAGAATATTATTTAAATGGCAAGCGATTAAAACATGCCGCTGTGCAGAGGACTTGGGAGTGCTTGTGTATGAATAGCAAAAGTTTGGTTTGCAGGCGTAACAGGCTATCAAGAAGCAAATAATATTGGCCTTCATTGCTAGGGGGATTGAACTTAGGAGCAGAGAGGTTATGCTGAAAGGTACTATACAAGGTACTACTGAGACCACTCCGTATGTGAGTGGGAAGGGAAGGTTGAGAACCACTGCTCTAGACCCAATTGTTACTGAAATATTTAGCTTAAGAAAAATTATCATTGGTCCATTTCCTTTGGAGTTATGAAACCTTGCACATAGCGAGTCAGAGGTTCAATTAAAATAGTGGTTTTCAAACTTTTTCTTTCCACCCACATACCACCTTAAGCAATCCCTTACTAATCACACAGCACTTATGGCATAGGGAATGTGAGTGGAAGAAAAAGGTTGAGAATGACTGGTCTACAATAACCACAAGTTGCTGCTCCACGTTTCCAGAAATTGACCTGATATATTCCTTCAGAGTGCTTCAGAAAGCCCTGTGATTAATAAGGGATTGCTTAAGGTGGTATGTGGGTAGAAAGAAATAGTTTGATAACCACAGTTTTAATTATTTCTCATTGACTCGTTATGTGCACAGTTTCATAACTCCAAAGGAAATAGGCCAATGACAATTTTTCTCCTGCAAAATATTTCAGTAACAACTGGGTCTAGAGCAGTGATTCTCAACCTTCCCTTCCCACCCACATACCACCTTAAGCAATCCCTTACTAATTACAGAGCCCCTCTAGTGTAGAGAGTGGAAAGAAAATAGTTGAGAACCACTGGGTTAACCTATGAGGAGAGATTGAGTCATCTAGGACTGTACTCAATTAAATTTAGAAGAATGAGAGGGAATCTTATACAAACATAAAATTATGAAGAGTATAAAAAAGATAAGCTGGGTAAGTTGTTTCCATTGGTAAGGGAGACCAGAACTAGAGACATAACTTCAAGATTCTAGGTAGTAAATTTAGGACAGAGATGAGGAGGAACTGCTTTTCACAGAGGGTTGTGAAACTGTGGAATTTGCTGCCCATTGAAGCAGAGGAGGTGACTTCAGTAAATATATTTAAGACAAGGTTGGATAGATGTTTACAAAGTAGGGGAATTAAGGGATATGGGGAAAAGGTAAGTTGATGGAGATGAGCCCATCATCAGATCAGCCATGATCATATTGAATAGTGGAGCAGGTTTGATGGGCCGGATGGCCAATTCTTGCTCCTATTTCTTAAGTTCTGATAACCTAAGCACCTCATAACAAATAAACATGCACAGATTGGATGAAACTGCAACTGCACCAGGAATACATGGTCTTTTTCTCTCAAAGATCACACCTCAGTTGCTTTATTCAAGAGGGTGTGAAATTAACAAAATGACATCCCTAGGGAAAACTTGGAACTATTTTTCTAATCATACAGAAATGTCATAATTTACTGGTAGTAGTTTTCAAACTGCCCCCTAAACACACATTCCACCTTAAGCAATCCCTATGCCATAAGTGCTCTCCAGAGGAAAAGGGATTGCTTAAGGTGGGATGTGAATTGTTATGTACTAAACTAGCATCAATGGTAATATCCAAGACAATTATATTTTAAAAACAATTATTTTTTATGAATAACTTAATACTTCTTACTCAACTCTAAACTTAACCCTACTATGCACAAGTATACACACACACACACACACACACACACACACACACACACACACACACACACACACACACACACACACATACACAAATATATATATATAGTGTGTGTGTGCGGTAAAACAAAAGCAATTACAGTTCAGCACAATTCTGAAGAGATTATTTTTAAAGTTCAGTCTCAGAATGCTTTCGTGTTGAAACTCAAAGTCTTTACTGCTGTTCAAAAGCAATTATGGAATAAGTGTGAGGCATTAGATTTTTTTAAATTGTTCCTCAAAAGCAATTGTGAAGTATTTTGAAACATCAAGTCATCAGACCTCTTTAAAACTCACAAGTTTCTTGTTGAGTGGTTTTCGGACCAACGTTTCTTCATATGAATGATTTTTCTCCCTCTTGCAGGGAGATTTCGGGATCTGTGTTCCACGCGATGAATTTGCCCTCTTTTCAAAGAGACGGAGAAGTGGCTATTTTCTTCCCCAATGATTTCACAAACCCAGACAGGGGTTAAAGCAGTGGTTCTCAACCTTTTTCTTTCCACTCACATTCCACCTTAAGCATTGCCTAGGCCGTAAGTGCTCTGTGATTAGTAAGGGATTGCTTAAGGTGGGATGTGAGCGGAAAGGAAAAGGTTGAAAACCACTGTTTTAATCGTGCCTCATTGACTCGGTCTGTGCATGGTTTCATAACTCCAGAGGAAATGGGAAAATGACAATTTTGCTCAAGCCAAATATTTTAGTAGCAATTGGGTCCAGAGCGATGGTTCTCAACCTTCCCTTCCCACTCACACCCCACCTTAAGCATTGCCTCTGCCATAAGTGATCTGTGATTAGTAAGGGATTGCTTAAGGTGGGATGTGAGTGGAAAGAAATAGTTTGATAACCACTGTTTTAATCGTGCCTCATTGACTCGTTCTGTGCACGGTTTCATAACTCCAGAGGAAATGGGCCAATGACGATTTTTCTCAAGCAAAATATTTCAGTAGCCATTGGGTCCAGAGCAATGGTTCTCAACCTTCCCTTCCCACTCACACCCCACCTTAATTAAGCATTGCCTCTGCCATAAGTGATCTGTGATTAGTAAGGGATTGCTTAAGGTGGGATGTGAGCAGAAAGAAAAAGGTTGAAAACCACTGTTTTAATCGTGCCTCATTGACTCATTCTGTGCACGGTTTCATAACTCCAGAGGAAATGGGCCAATGATGATTTTGCTCAAGCCAAATATTTCAGTAGCCATTGGGTCCAGAGCGGCGGTTCTCAACCTTCCCTTCCCATTCACACACCACCTTAAGCAATCCCTTACTAATCACAGAGCACTGATGGCATAGGGATTACTTAAAGTAGTACGAGAGTGGAAAGAGAAAGGTTGACAAACCACCTTAAGCAATCCCTTACTAATCACAGAGTACTGATGGCATAGGGATTACTTAAAGTGGGATGTGAGCGGAAAGTAAAAGGTTGAAAACCACTGTTTTAATCGTGCCTCATTGACTCGTTCTGTGCACGGTTTCATAACTCCAGAGGAAATGGGCCAATGACGATTTTGCTCAAGCCAAATATTTCAGTAGCCATTGGGTCCAGAGCAATGGTTCTCAACCTTCCCTTCCCACTCACACCCCACCTTAATTAAGCATTGCCTCTGCCATAAGTGATCTGTGATTAGTAAGGGATTGCTTAAGGTGGGATGTGAGCAGAAAGAAAAAGGTTGAAAACCACTGTTTTAATCGTGCCTCATTGACTCGTTCTGTGCACGGTTTCATAACTCCAGAGGAAATGGGCCAATGATGATTTTGCTCAAGCCAAATATTTCAGTAGCCATTGGGTCCAGAGCGGCGGTTCTCAACCTTCCCTTCCCATTCACACACCACCTTAAGCAATCCCTTACTAATCACAGAGCACTGATGGCATAGGGATTACTTAAAGTAGTACGAGAGTGGAAAGAGAAAGGTTGACAAACCACCTTAAGCAATCCCTTACTAATCACAGAGTACTGATGGCATAGGGATTACTTAAAGTGGGATGTGAGCGGAAAGTAAAAGGTTGAAAACCACTGTTTTAATCGTGCCTCATTGACTTGTTCTGTGCACGGTTTCATAACTCCAGAGGAAATGGGCCAATGACGATTTTGCTCAAGCCAAATATTTCAGTAGCCATTGGGTCCAGAGCAATGGTTCTCAACCTTCCCTTCCCACTCACACCCCACCTTAATTAAGCATTGCCTCTGCCATAAGTGATCTGTGATTAGTAAGGGATTGCTTAAGGTGGGATGTGAGCAGAAAGAAAAAGGTTGAAAACCACTGTTTTAATCGTGCCTCATTGACTCGTTCTGTGCACGGTTTCATAACTCCAGAGGAAATGGGCCAATGATGATTTTGCTCAAGCCAAATATTTCAGTAGCCATTGGGTCCAGAGCGGCGGTTCTCAACCTTCCCTTCCCATTCACACACCACCTTAAGCAATCCCTTACTAATCACAGAGCACTGATGGCATAGGGATTACTTAAAGTAGTACGAGAGTGGAAAGAGAAAGGTTGACAAACCACCTTAAGCAATCCCTTACTAATCACAGAGTACTGATGGCATAGGGATTACTTAAAGTGGGATGTGAGCGGAAAGTAAAAGGTTGAAAACCACTGTTTTAATCGTGCCTCATTGACTCGTTCTGTGCACGGTTTCATAACTCCAGAGGAAATGGGCCAATGACGATTTTGCTCAAGCCAAATATTTCAGTAGCCATTGGGTCCAGAGCAATGGTTCTCAACCTTCCCTTCCCACTCACACCCCACCTTAATTAAGCATTGCCTCTGCCATAAGTGATCTGTGATTAGTAAGGGATTGCTTAAGGTGGGATGTGAGCAGAAAGAAAAAGGTTGAAAACCACTGTTTTAATCGTGCCTCATTGACTCGTTCTGTGCACGGTTTCATAACTCCAGAGGAAATGGGCCAATGACGATTTTGCTCAAGCCAAATATTTCAGTAGCCATTGGGTCCAGAGCAATGGTTCTCAACCTTCCCTTCCCACTCACACCCCACCTTAAGCACACAGAGCACATGGCATTAGGGATTACTTCATGCATTAGGGATTACTTCATGCATTAGGGATTACTTCATGCATTAGGGATTACAGTGCGAAGGGATTGGTGGAGGTGGGATGGGGAGCAGTTGGAAGCACCAGCTGACATCAACCCGGATCGCGTTTGCTCACAAGCCGGGCGGCCCCGCGCATGCGCGGTGGGCGGGGAGGCGCTCGGCAAGACTCGGCGCCTCTCGCGATTGTCCCCATCCGAGCTCCCGTATTACCCGGCGTGCAGCCTGGGCCAAGATGGAGGAGCCGAGCGGCTGAACGATGTTGACAAATTAGCGACTGAATTGAGCCTTAAATTCGGGGAGCGGCGATGCGAGGTGAGCGGGAAGTGGGGGAGCCCACCCACCTCCCCCCCGCCCCCCAGTCGACGGCGGCGGGGCCGGCGGACGAGGACGAGGCGGGCGGCGGGGGGGTGGCCGGACAAAGCGGCGCTGGAGCCGGCCTGAGAGTGAGGAGAAAGCCCCCGGTCCTTCCCGCAGGGCCCCGAGCCCAGCAGTCCCGCGGGGAACCCTAACCCCCCCCCCCCCCCACCCCACCTGGCCCCCACCACGACTTCACCCCAGGATCGTGGCAAGTTTTTTTCTTAAAAATCTCTTTCTATAAATCAAATTTCAACCAATATTCAAATGAAACAGAAATTGTCCAGTCCTGGGTAGGATTTCACCCTAAATTTGAATCCACTCCAGTTACTTTTCCCATCCTGCATCCTTGCACAGGAGTTGGGTTTTATTCAACATGCTTTTTTTTTGGGGGGGGGGGGTGGGGAGAAATTGGAATGATCCATGAGGAAAGTTTTCCTAAGCAGTTCCATTGGAAACAATGGGAATCCGATTAATGAGTGTTGAACTGGTTGGGGGGGGTGGGGTTGGGGGGGTGGGGGGGGACTCGATCAGCTGGTTCACTCAGCTCTGGTTGAGCCAGCTGTGTTCCTGGATACAGGAATGTTCCATTGTTGATCATGGCAGTGAAATTCCCTTGCACAATCTTGCTTGTGAGTAGCTCCAATGTGATGCATTTTGTTAAAAATTAAAAGAAATTCTGGAGGTTATTTCTCTTTAAATGCATGTTCCAAAACTGTTTACTCATTTTTGAGAAATTCTTGTCCTCTTAATATTACTATGTACAGTTCTGAATCAGCAGTGTTTGAAATATAACATTGTTGTCCTCAACTAAGTGCAATCTTGTATTTCAGATTGTGCTCAGTTGGGAACACAATGTCGCCTTGTACAAATACCAAATGTTTAATATTTGATGACGTCAGGCATCATGATCAGTTGACCAAAAGACACTTGCAGACTGGTGTCATTTTTATTATTTAAGGTATAAGCTAAACCTATAGGCACTGCACAGTCTTAGAAAACCAAGGTAAAGTTTGGCAAACGTGCACCCAAATGAGTTTGCTGATTTTTGTTCTACTCCAGTCTGGTTTTTTTGGGGGCGGGGGGGGGGGGCTTTATTGAACAGCCTTATCAGCAACACTCCACTTTTGGGGTGCTTGTGGAAATTGATGACACGAGAAGAAGAGGAAGACATTTTTTTAATTATTAAAGAAGCATTTTGTATGGAAAACATTTTCATTCCCGCATTCTTTTCCAGTTTAAGTGTCGAATCACAGACAAGGATCTTGTGTATAAATTGTGATCGGATACTTCCACTGAGCAATATTTTGAAAATGGAAACACCGAGGGAGGAGTAAATGACAAAAGTCTGCAGACACCGTGGTTGAAGTAAACACAATGCTAGAGAAACTCAGCAGGTCAAACAGTGTATATTAGTAAAGATAAAGTTGCTTAATGTTTTGGGCAAGCCTTTCATCAAGGTATGGAAAAATGTTCATACACCTGGGGGGGGGGGGGGGGGGGGGTGGTTTGTTCATCTGGAAGGTGTGCCTTCCCTGTAACCTTCTTTTGATCAAGAGAGCTGACCTATTTCAGTAAATTCAGTTTCTCAAGCCAAGCATGATAAATCTCACATAAATAATAGGATAAAACAAATGAAAAGTTGAATGTTTGAAATATAATGGTGCCCTGAATGGGGGAAAAACATTCTTGAACACAAACATTTTCTTCTTTTATTCCAGAAATTAAGTAATAAAACTTTTAATTTATTGTTGGGAAATTTATTTTGGGGATTTGATGATAGTGAAATTTAAACAAGTTAGAATATCCTTAACTGTCCAGTGGGTACATCTCAAATGTGATTCTATTTATATGGAATGTAATTAAAATTGATTGTACAATGCAGTTACTCATGTAAGTAGACTAGATTTTGTAACAAACAAAATGCATATGTCATTCATTACATATATATTTGTCCACATACAATGAACCTTTGCACTGGACCATGCAATAGTTTGGAAATCCAAAACTCTGGTGACCTCTACTGGAAATCAGGGACACATGGCTGTTTATATCCTGAAACAATTGGATTGAAGTGTCTTACTGAGGCTTCATCAGCAAGTGTAAACTAGATTATTTAATATGATGCCCCAATCGGGCCATAAAACAAATATAGAAAGAAAAAGTTTAAAATGTCATTGTAAGTCTTCAGTGCATAAAATTGCTAAGAATGAGATTCCGAACTTAAATTTTCAATGCCCAAATGCAGTGATAAGACTTGCGTGCAAACTGCATTTTTTTTTTGTTCTCGTGTGAAGTCCTATCTCTATTGAGTATTCTGGAAATCAACCACTAAAGTACACTCATGTGTGATGTATATGTAAGTATGTGTGTGTGTCAGATTTCTTGATAGCACCCCATTAACACAGAGTTTTTTGATGCAGCTTCCTTGCATTAGTTTAAGTTTTGAGCACATTTTCCTCACAAGAACTGGACATTTTAGTTTACAAGCAAAAGTAGATAATTTATGGGACCTTTTCTATGCCTTAGCACTACCGTTCAGATTCCACGTTATTTCATATTAACAGTTGATACTTATTTCTTGTGGACACAACTTAGTGTTGCAAGTGTTCAGTAACTGGTAAATCTAAGAGTATAGACATGAACTGCAGATAAAAGGCCACACATTTTCTCAAACTAATCCTGCAAATTGAAGAAGTAGAAAGAATATCAAACAAAATAGAAACTATATCTAAATCCATAAAAATGTTTGTAGTATTCAAAAAAAGTTTCGAATTTGGTGATTTTATTTTGTAGGGAGCTATCGGTAATGGAAACACTTAATTTTGAAATGCATTGTTGTCTTCTCCTTCATGGACCTTATTTAAACATTCTTTGGCTTGGCTTTACGGATGAAGATTTATGGAGGGCTATGTCCACGTCTGCTGCAGGCTCATTGGTGACTGACAAATCCGATGCGGGACAGGCAGGCACGGTTGCAAGGGAAAATTG
Source organism: Narcine bancroftii (assembly GCF_036971445.1). Taxonomy (NCBI): domain Eukaryota; kingdom Metazoa; phylum Chordata; class Chondrichthyes; order Torpediniformes; family Narcinidae; genus Narcine; species Narcine bancroftii. Next base: position 86,295,353 of record NC_091480.1, read on the forward strand.
GTGGGTTGGGTGTTGGGTTTTTCCTCCTTTGTCTTTTGTCAGTGAGGTGGGCTCTGCGGTCTTCTTCAAAGGAGGTTGATGCCCGCCGAACCATGAGGCGCCAAGATGCACGGTTTAAGCATATAAATCTTTCAAACATACCTTTTTGGATATGAAAAAAGTTGACTTGGGAGACTCCAGTTGCAGAATAGTGTGTGTTGAAATTGACTGGAAAGATCTAGTTTTAATTAAATATTAAGCACCCATCACTTGGATGTTATTTGATTTAAAGTAACTCCTACTTCATCAGACAGGCAGTGTGTTCTGATGAAATGCTGTACTTCCCCATTATTTGACCGTGAAAATTCAATTCCTAAAAGTTGATGAAAGTTGAGCCCTACCAACTTTCTTGTACCTCGTTAAAACACTGAATAAAAATGTTACTAAGGTAACAAAACAACTGAATGATTATGATGTCATGAGCATCAAGATCAAAGTATTGAGTAGACCACAAAAGGAATGTCGTCACCTCTCTACCTAGGATGACTGTCATTGTAACTTTTATGGTAAAGGATCCCACGCTGCAGTCACTGTTTCCAACATAGATGTCCTCTTGTAACCGATATTAAGATATCAGTAATCAACAAAATATAAATGATAAGAGTGATTCTTTTGGCTATTAATGTGCATTTTAAATTTTCTAACCCTTTCATTAACAGGGTTAGCAACATTGTATGCTTAACTGTTTCATGTGTCTTAATAATTTTGTCCTCTCTTTACTTTAGGAGTGTGCTGTCGATCTGGCTTTGAATAATTTTAGACCTACATCATGAGCATTGTTCACGACAAACTAGGTAACGAATTCCTCAGGAACGGTGGGATGGAACCAAACTTTTCTTCTGGTATGATCATGTTCAGTCACCTCCCACCAATCACAAATTTTTCCAGCCTCGCTACTCATTCTGTCACATCATCTGTACCTCAGGATTTGATCCTCAAAAAAGATCCTGATGCGCCAGCAGAAAAATATCCATCAGAATATGTGCAGCCAATCTCGGACATTAAAGAGAAAAAGTTCTCCGCGCATGATGGATTTTTATTTTTTAAGAACAAGCTTCTTGAGGAAGAAGAGATGGGCAGAGGACAGAGCATCTTGACCCACAATCTAAATCATACTGGTGTAGTAAGTAGAATGTTTACCATTCAAAATCTTGCAATGCTTGATAGTTGAATGTTTTTAATGAAGTTAAATCGGATGATTTGCTTCCTACCCAATGAAGCAATAATGAAGTTCCATCTTTGACCATGACCTTCGATGAGACTGATTTTTTTTTTCATTTAATACTTTGAGTAGGCCAGTTTTTTTTCTGTTTTATACCTAATACTAGTTGAAGTCAATGCCTCCCATCAGTATATGATTCTACATGGTGATAATCTTTTAAGCCTAACCAAATTAAGAGTAGTGGATTATTCATCTCATGCAGGTTGGAATTGAAGCTGCCATCCAGTGGTATGCTGTATTTATCTGTTGCATTGTTGAGATGTCCGTTAACTTGTTTGTTTTGCTTTTTTTTTAAATCTCTTTCTCCCTTGTATATTGTGGTAAGAGATGAAGCATTTTCCATTTTGATGCCCCAGATCACTGATCATGCATTCAGAGGTCAAATAGTAATTGATACTCAACAATATACTGCAGCCTCAATCTCAGAAGAATAGTCCTTTCAGTGGTATTTTGTGATAGATGCCCCTCAAGAAGAGGTGGGCTATGTAAAATTGATTAATTTGCCTAATATATTTTCCATATTTTGGATGTGTGGTATTACTGGTTATGAGACTGGATTAACATTGAGGAACTTCAAATACAACAGGAGCACTTTTTATTCATTATCAGTAATAAGAGAGTGTCTGCTACCCATCCAATAATAATCTTTGACTCCCCAGTCCATTTTTTAAATTTATTTTGTTCTTTGAATGTGGGAAACATGATAAGTTTGACATTTATTGTGCAATCCTGCTATTGAAGGCTATATAATGCGAGAATGGATTCCCGAGTTCACTCAGACTTCATCGGTGTTCTAAACAATTGTGGGTGGGTGATACATGCTGCTAAGTTTGGTATTCACATCTTTGGATACAAATGCAGTTGAATAAAACAATTTTTAGTACAGTAGCACAAGAATAAGTTCAAGGCAGAATCATATATGATGTGAACACACACAACATGACATGAGGCATGTGGTTTTGTAGTATCACTTTATCTAAAATCACAGGTATATCTAAAAAATATTTGCTTTAAACTTCCTGATTTGACCATTTTATCAGGATCGTACAATGTATATGATTCATGGATAAATACAGCATGAAAATGGGCTCTTTGACCTAATGAGTTCATGCCAACGATCAATGCCCATTCTACATTGAATGTCTTTGTTTTCCCCACCTTCTCAACAACTCCAAGATTCTACCACACACTTGCATTCGAGGGCCAATGAACTTGCTACCAGCTCATGTGGAAGAAAACTGGAATATCTAGGCAGTGACAGGGAGAATGTAAAAACTCCTTAGAGGCAACACATGAAGCCAAGCATTGGCTCTGCTTGCTGTGCCTTTCTTAAAATACCAATATAACTTTTCCTGTAGCCTTGCAAAATAAGCAGTCAATATGCTTTCAAAAGTTGGCATTCAATCTCGTTTTACCACCCTTTTACAAAGTACAGAGAACCATTACATATTATATAAAATTGTGCTTCTTCCATTTGGTTCTGCACTCAATACAAATACAGGTTGTACCTCAAATCTGGCGATGTTTGGACCTGGCCATTGCCAGACCACAGAAAATGCCAGAAAACAGAAATTGACCCCTAAGGGAACCCCCTTTGTAAACATAAAAAGGTAGAACAAAGCTTAAAACAGGACATAATACTGTGGGGCAGAACGGTTAGCTTAGCAGTTAGCCCAACGCCTGTACAGAGCCAGCTATTGGGACTGGGTTTGAGTCCCATGCTGTCTGTAAGGAATTTGTACTAAGGGCAGCAGATTCAACTTTTACAGCGCCAACAATAGGGACCATGGTTCGAGTCCTGCACTCTCTGTAAGGAGTTTGTACTAATGGCAGCAAATTCAAAAGTGCTGGACCACGGGTGTTGCCAGACCAGAGTGCTGGATGAGAGAGGTACAACCTGTATGTGGAAAGTGCTAGCTTTTTTTGACCAAACAATTATTGTGAGCATTCTTATCATTATTTTACAGGTGACTATCATCTTACAATTCCTGATCAACTAAATTGGGTGGCCAAACTTGTTGGTTGTGGGCCACATTAAGAAAAATATAAGGAGATTGGATGTGGGAGTTGTTGGAGTATTTTATGTTTTAAATGTGCTGTCATACTTTGAGTTTAAAAAGGGAAAACTGAGAGATGAAAATGGGTGGTGAGAAAGCGGAAATGAGGTGAAAACAGGATATGAGATGGCCACGCTGAACTATATGACTATAGACATTAATGTAATACATAACCAAATTAAATGGAAGAAGCTATTAAATTTACTGAAAAAAGAAAAAAATAGATATAACATTTGTACAGGAAACACATCTAACTGAAGTGGAACATAATAAATTAAAGAGAGACTGGGTAGGGCACGTAGCGGCAGCATCATATAATTCAAAAGCTAGAGATGTAGCTATGTTAATTAATAAAAATAGAGGAGGAAATAATAGATCCAGCAGGGAGGTATGTAATGATAAAGTGTCAGATATATTCAGAATTTTGAAATTTGCTCAATATATATGCACCTAATGAGGAGGATTAAAAGTTTATGCAAGATATTTTTTTGAAGATTGTAGATAAAACTGGACAAAAAAACGAGCAAAAAGAATTAAAGTGGTCAAATTTATGGTTAAATCAATTGCAGGAAATGAAACATGGATATATGGAGGAGACAGCACCCAAGAGAGATGGAATACTCATATTATTCAAGTAGGCATACTCAAGGATTGATATATTTTTGTTGTCGGCCCATATTCAAGGGAAAATTAGGAAAACTGAATATAAAGCTAGATTACTATCTGATCATTCACACCTGTTATTAGCAATAGAACTGGAGGACATCCCACTAAGAACATATAGATGGAGGTTAAACTCCATGCTACTTAAAAAGCAGGAATTTAGAGAGTTTATTGAACGCCAAATTAAAACATATTTTGAAATAAATACGGAATCAGTGAAAGACAAATTTATATTATGGAACGCAATGAAAGCCTTCATTAGAGGGCAGATAATAAGTTATGTAACTAAGATGAAAAAGGACTACAATCGGGAAATAGAGCAATTGGAAAGGGAGATGGTAAGTACAGAAAAGGAACTAGTAAAAAGGGATGATATAACAAAAAGGAGAGAATTGGCGGACAAAAAAAAATACGAAACATTACAAACGTATAAGGTGAAGAACATAATGAAAATAAAGCAAAAGTATTATGAACTAGGGGGAAAAAAACACTTAAAATATTAGCCTGGCAACCTAAAACAGGACAAGCTAAAAGAACTGTATTGGCATCAAGGAAAAAGGACAAACAAATAACATATAACCCAATAGAGATTTATGAGAACTTTAAGGAATTTTATGAACAATTATACCAAACTGAGGACAAGGGAAAAGATGATAAAGTAGATTTTTTAGCTAAAATTGATCTGCCGAAATTGCAAGAAGAGGAATAAAACAAACTGATAAAACCATTTGAAATAGAGGAAGTACAGGATATATTAAAAAAGCTGCCGAACAATAAAAGGCCTGGAGAGGATGGATTCCCAATAGAATTCTATAAAACATTTAAAGAGTTATTAATTCCTCCTCTCCTGGAAGTAATGAACCAGATAGAAGAAACACAAAACTTGCCAGACTCATGTAAGACAGCAATAATTATAGTAATTTCCAAAGACGGGGAAGGATCCACTAACACCAGCATCATATAGACCAATATCGCTACTTAATTCAGATTATAAGATAATAGCAAAATTATTAGTAAACATCTGGCCAATTGTGTACCAAAAATAGTGAAACAAGATCAAACTTGATTATTAAGAAAAGACGAACAGCGGATAATGTCTGTAAACTTATTAATCTAATTAAAACAGTTCAAGGAAATAAGAAGCCAACAGTGGCTGTTGCTTTAGATGCAGAAAAAGTCTTTGACAGAGTAGAATGGAATTATTTATTTAAAGTATTACAGAGGTTCAATCTAACAGAAAAATATATTAATTGGATTAAAGCCATTATATAATGGACCATTGGCGAAGGTAATAGTAAATGGATATGTATCGAACCAATTTAAATTAAGTAGGTCAATTAGACAGGGATGTCCCTCACTGTTCGCTTTAGCAATAGAACCATTTGGCAGAACTGATGAGAACAGTAAATAAAATAAAAGGGATAAAAATAAAAGAGAAGGAGTATAAAATCAGTTTATTTGCAGATGACATCATAGTACTTAACAGAACCAGAAATATCAATAAAAGAATTACATAAGAAATTGAAGGAGTATGGAGAAATATCGGGGTACAAGATCAATGCAAATAAAAGTGAAGTGATGCCAATGAGTAATGCGAATTATACAGAATTTAAAAAAGAATCACCATTTAAATGGCAAACACAAGCAATCTGATACCTAAGTATTAGGATAGATAATAACTCAAGCCACCTGTACAAATTAAATTATCAGTCACTAATTAAGAAATTGCAGGAAGACTTAGAACATTGGAAAGAATTACCGCTAATGTTGATAGGGAGGGTAAATTGCTTTAAAATTAATGTCATCCCAAGGATACAATACTTATTTCAATCATTACCAATTCCCTTAGAGAAACTCTTTAATGAACTAAAGAGAATTAGAAGGAAATTCTTGTGGAAAGGGGGGAAACCGAGGATAGCGTTAGATAAATTAACAGAGAGGTACAACTAAGGTGGTTTGCAGTTACCAAACTTTAAAAATTATTATAGAGCAGCACAATTAAGGAATTTATCAGATTTTTACCAGACAAGAGAAAAACCAGACTGGACTAAGATAGAACTAGATAAAATAGGTGAGAAGGTACCGGAACATATACTTTATAAGTAGGATGAAAAGCTGGAACAATATAAAAGCTCACCAGTACTGCATCATTTACTCAATATATGGAAGAAGATCCACTTAGAAAGGAAAAAAAGAATTACCAAATACCAAAATTACTATTGACGTAAAATCCGCTAATCCCTTTTACAATAGATAACCTTTCCTTTAGAGAATGGGAGAGAAAAGGAATCAAAAGAATAGAAAATTGTTTTTTGGGAAATAATTTATTAACATTTGAACAGTTGAAGTACAAATATGGAATAACTCATGGTACAATGTTTGCATATCATCAATTGAAAGCTTATTTAAAGGATAAATTGGGAAGCAGACTAAGATTACCAGAAGGAAGCAGCTTTGAATATGTGATTACAGACACAATGATAATTAAAAATTTATAACGAATATGTACATTAAGCTGCAAGATAAGAAAAATGATGAAATAAGCTATAAACCCAAACAAAAGTGGGAAAAGGATTTAAACATAAAGATAAAAAATGAAACATGGGAAAAGTGATGTTCTAGAACTATGAAGAATATAATAAACACAAGGTTACGCATGATACAGTATAATTGGTTACACAGGTCACACTCTAAAAGTTTTTTTTAAATGGGATCCAACATTATCAGATAGATGTTTTCACTGTAAGAAGGAAATGAGAACAGTACATGCAATTTGGGTATGTGAGAAAGTGAAAATGTTTTGTGAAGATCTAAATCAGATATTAAATAAAATCACAAAAAATAACATACCAAAAAATCCAGAGATCTTTCTTCTAAGTAATATAAGAAGTAAGGAATTAGGCCTCAAATTGGATAAAGCGCAAAAAAAAAATTATTATGATAGCCTTAGCAGTAGCAAAATATATATATATAATGTCCACTTGGGAAAAAAAAATAAAGTCACATTATTTGAACAAATTTGGGAACCTTGCATGGAACTTAACAGAGAGGGCTTGCCTTGGACCTCCACCCCCTAAAATGATAAGAAGACAAAATGATTTCATCCAGTGTGTAAAAGTAGATGACACATTTTTCTTGTTTATTTTTTCATTGTGTGAAGACATTGTTTAATGGTTTTATTGTATTGTATATGTTGAATATTTATTGGTTTTGGAGGGGGGTGGGAAGGAGGGAGGGAGGGTAGGGGGGAAAAAAGGGAGAAAATGCCACTGTGTATATTTAATGAGAAACGCTTGTATATATTTTGCTTGATATGGTTCACAGTGTAAAATAAAAAAATATTTAAAAAAAAAATATGGGCAAAACAGTTTTAAGCTTGGCAATTTTCGACCAATTAGACTGCAAAAAAAAGCAGTGTTTTTAGACCAGGAAACCTCTGTGCCATCAAAAATTAATTTTCTATCAAAATAACTATGCGACACTACTGAAAAATTTAACTGTTGACATTACAGTAGTTTATCGATGTGCTCACATACAGTAGGCATTTCTGTATCTGCTGCTCTTTAATTTAAGTGAATACCTTAAAACTCATTCAAAAAGCAACGTAAAATTTAAAAAAAATGGGGTGCAAAATGAGAACAAGAAAAAAGATCAATCTCCAACTTTCCTCCATGACTCTGTGAGTCCAGTTCATGGCCCGAGTGTCCTCTGTAATAATTATGATGCAATATGTAAATCTGTAGCTCGGCTATTAAAGTTAACAGATTCCTTGCAAATCAAACAAACCTTGACTTCTGCGAAAAAGTATTTATTTTCCCTCCAGGTCTGAAATTTTCAGCAATCCCTTGCTATTTTCTCTTTTCAGTTTTGCCCTGTTTAATCAACTTAGGTAAATGTCTTTTTTTAACTGGCCCAAAGCCGTGTTATCCCCTGCACACATTATGGGGAAAAAAGGTGAATTGACCTTTTATGCAGAGGATGGAAAAGGCAGATCGCACGGTCCTTTTACGCAGAGGATATTCCAGAACCGGCTTCCGAAGATGAAGGAGGAGGGGCGTGTAATGCAATAGTGCTGCATGCCACCATGACGTACACGCCGGGAAGTGAAAACACCCTATGCATAACAATGGCAACTGAGGAGCAGGTACAAGCGTTAGTGGAGATCTGATCGAGCAGTCTTAGAGCTCCGGCAGATCTTCTGCGCATCATAATCTCCTTTTTCGCAGATGGGCATTTTAAAATTCACGCTCTTGGGTCGTGAACTGATGACGTCATTTTTTTTTTCCATTTTCTATTGGTTGTGGGGGAAAGTATATTTTGGTTTCTACCATTCTCCGTCTCTTATTCTAAATAAATAGTTGTATATGAAGATTAATAATCACAAACTGTTCTTAAGACAGGGATTCAAAATCTTCTTCTCTGGTCCTACACCAGCTACTTGAGAGCTTCTTTGACAAATATCCCTTGTAAATTTTTAATGGCTAAGCAGTTTCTGAAGTGGTAATTTAGTGTAATTTAGCACCAAGTGTCATAAAAGCTTTTTAGAATCAGAATTTATTGTCATGAACGTGTCACAAAATTTGTTGTTTTGTGGCAGCGTCACGGTATGAACATTTATATAAACCACCTTACAAAATAAATTTTAAAAATGCAAAAGAAATCAAAGTAAGGCCAGTGTCTGTGATTAATTCAGCCCACCAAAATATTTGCTAAACATACAGTACTTAGTTTTTGCAGGCTTTCGGTGTATTTCAGTTTGCTTTTGAGAAGTTACTTTGCATGTTTTTATAATTCACACCTTTAAAATGTTTTAATAGAGAGACCCTATGTACCAAATGTTCTAATTGGTAACATAAAACAGATTATTTATTGTACGTATCATCAATACATTATAAATCAAAACCATAATATAAATTATAATAAAAATACAATACATTTAGATTCCTTTCTTTATTTATATAAATATATATCTGTGTGTTTATTTATTTATATACATATATTTTTTAAAAGGGGTATTTGGTCTTATTCTGTAATATGATCCATAATAATCCATATTTAAACCCATCTTTAATGATCACTACTAAAAAAAAGAATAAGTAAAAAAGGAAAAAAAATACACCCCTAGTTAATCTACTCCTACTTGTATAAATTATAAAGATCTGAATTGAGTAACGACCTTCAGATAGCAGACAGGAAATCTTTAGAGCATCCATACCCTTAAATCTTCAAATTGTAATAATAATCCATGAACGCTTCCCATATTTTCTCAAATTCAAACTTTCTATTTTTAATGCTATATCTGATTTTTTTTTTCCCTCCAAACTTAAATAAGACATAGTATCATGTAACTATTGAATATGAGCAGATGAAGAGTTATCCTTCCATTTCATTAGAATTGCTCATCTGAACTGGTGCGGACGTTATTCATTCAAGCCAGTGAAAGTATTTGTGAGCACTTCTGTATTTTTTTTTCTGATTATGTTTGGGCAAAACTTTTGTTAAAGTAACCTAATGATGATCTTGTGTCATTGTAATAGAATTATTCCATTTTGTAATCCTTGGTTTTGTCTGGAGTAAATTCCACGATTGATTATGGCTGTTTAAAGAAGGATTTTACCTTTTACCTAACAAGATAAATAAGACCTATGATTCCTGATCAAGGTTTCAGGGTTCTTTATTTGTTTCAGGATTCTTTTCTTGCTCCCCCAGGGAGTCGTGTCAAAGGAAGAGAGGAAAGCAATACCTTTAAATTTACATATTTTTAAATTTAAAAAAAAATTTTAGACATACAGCATGATAAAAGACCCTTTTGGCCAACGAGCCAGTGCCGCTCAATTACACCCAATTAACCTATAATCCCCGGGTATGTTTTGAACAGTGGGAAGAAACCAGAGCACCTGGAGAAAACCCACGCACACACTGGTAGAGCATACAAACTCCTTACAGACAACGCAGCATTCGAACCTTGGTCCTGGTCATTGGCGCTGTAACCGTGAAATAGAAAATGGCTAAAAATAACAAATTGATGTGATCATTGAACTGTTTTGTATTTTAACTATCTTCTTTGAAAATTTGTTTGATGGTACTTGACTTAGAGCAGTAGTTTTCCAACTTCTTCTTTCCACTCAGATACCATTAATCCCTATGCCAAAGGTGCTCTGTGATTAGTAAGGGATTACTTAAAATGATATGTGAGTGGGGGGAAAACGATTAAGAATCACAGCTCTAGACCCAATTGTTTCTGAAATATTTTGCTTGAGAAAATTGTCATTGGTCCATTTGGAGTTATGAAACCATGCACATAATGAGTCAATTGGATACAATTAAAATAGTGGTTTTCAAACTTTTTTCCCCCACTCACATACCACCTTCGGTGATCCCTTTCTAATCACAGAGCACCTATAGCATATGGATTACTTAAGGTGGTATGCGAGTTGAAAGAAAAAGTTCAAAAACCACTGGCTTAAAGAATAGAAATTAAGAGTTTATTTTTATTTTTCCAGTCGCAAGTCAGATATGAAAAAGATTACCTCACCGTTCCAAAACAAGGGACTGTTAAGAGGGCAAAGAAACAAAATTCTCAGGATATAAAGCCCAAGCGGAAACGGAGTGAAACGTCCAAGGTAGGGTTTCAGCCACTGCATTGATTAGCCAAAGGTGGTTCAGAGTAAACTTCTGTTTGATATTTGAAGATTTTATTAATGATTTTGAGGCTTAATTGCATAGCTATTAAATTTAAGGTACTTGGGAGCCCCCGAGTTGAACATTATAGCAAGCTGATTAATCAAAGTTCTTGCAAACAATATTTACTCAATATATTTGTAGTTCAAATGGAGATGATGGGATTTCCAAAGATTTTGAGAACATAACTGACTAAAAATAGTTTTAACATTTTATTTCAATGAGAATTGCTGCCAAAATAAATTCTATCTTGAGGAGTTGATTTCAATTATTTGAAATGAGCCCGATCAACATGGGTGTACATTGATGCTTTTTAACTGAAATATTAAAAAAAATAGCCAAGACTGTGGGAAAAATTGTAGTTTCTCAGCATCAATTGGGCTGAGGCAAATATATCTATAGACTGTGATAAATTAAGAGATCAGTTAATGAGTTTAACAGCAATAATTTGGATCCCACAACACTCCCATAGTAAATCATTGCAAATTGTCATATTTGAAATGTTTACATAGGGTGTGATTCTGTTCTATCCATTTACCATGCACTTTTGTTTGTCTGTGTGTATAAGTAAAACAAGAAAGTCTGCAAGTGGTTGAAGTAAAAACACAATGCTGGTTGGAAGGAGGGAAGAACCCCATTTTGCCATATAAATTACACCGTTTGACCTGCTGAATTTCTCCAGCATTGTGTTTTTACTTATATATACAGTGCATGTATATTAGTGGTAATTAGTCCATTTTTGTTAAACTTATTTAGACTTGACTTTAAAATTAAAAAAAAAAATAAAGAGAACTGGATATAATGTACGATTCTACAATCTTAAAATGCAATATGTTTGTTCTTTTCCAATTTACTCCTTTCCTTACTCAAAGTATTGTGCATTTGATTTTGATATGTTACATTGTGTTAAGTTCTCTATTGAGTCAAGTGGAGGTCTTTTTAAGTCTTTCTCACATGCAATGGCTTGACAAATTGATTAGTAATCTCCCTGCACACCATTCTTGTCTTTTTTCTTGGTTCCATTGGAGAATGACTAGAATTTTAAAATTACTGAAATTGGCTTTGTCATTTTATCTTAAATAATTTATTTGAATTTTAAATTGCTGCCATTGTGTCTGAACAGGCTTTTAACCTCACTGTGACATTGAGTTTCATTTGTGCCTTAATCACATTATTCTTTGGGCTTTACAATGCAATTATTTTCCTTCATAGTCTTCAGCAGGTGGAGATGGTACCAGTCTTTTACATGGTCCCAAGGTTCACATATGTGAACATTGCTGTGCCTCCTTCCGTAGTTCTTACCACCTTCGTCGCCATGTCCTCATTCATACTGGTAAGGACTGAGAAAGAACTGAAAATGAACTATGAACTTTCCCACTTGTTATTCTTCCAGTCACAAGTCAGATATGAAAAAAATTACCTCACTGTTCCAAAACAAAGGACCATTAAGAGGGCAAAGAAACAAAATTTCACTGTTCGGTGTTTGTTGTGTTCTTCGGGGTGAAGTTTTGATAACATTGCATAAATAATACAGTAAAACCCTTGTTATCTAGAATTTAAGCAACTGGTGGAAAAAAAATCATAAATAAATAGAATGATAGAAATAAATACGAATAGATTAAAAAGTTAAATAAAAGTGTAAAACTGGAAAACGAAATGTTCTCTGAAGTAACACATTAATCTTTGGTGAAGATGAGACCAAATATTCAGCCTTGATCATGCTTTGCTCTTAGAAACTGTTTGAATAAAGTTTGAATAAAGTTTGAATAAAGTTTGAATAAAGTTTGAATAAAGTTTGAATAAAGTTTGAATAAAGTTTGAATAAAGTTTGAATAAAGTTTGAATAAAGTTTGAATAAAGTTTGAATAAAGTTTGAATAAAGTTTGAATAAAGTTTGAATAAAGTTTGAATAAAGTTTGAATAAAGATTGAATAAAGATTGAATAAAGATTGAATAAAGATTGAATAAAGATTGAATAAAGATTGAATAAAGATTGAATAAAGATTGAATAAAGATTGAATAAAGATTGAATAAAGATTGAATAAAGATTGAATAAAGATTGAATAAAGATTGAATAAAGATTGAATAAAGATTGAATAAAGATTGAATAAAATTGTGTTTGAATAAAATGGCGAAGTCCAGGATAAAGAGCTGCTTAATGCTGCTCGCTGTTGAGGTGACTCTCTTAGAGTGTCTCCTTACCCCTGCTTACTTGGTGTCTTTATCTTTATTAGTATATCATTAAGTATATTTGTAAGGCTTTATTTGTAAACTCGAGGGAGGGGGTACAGTTGTGTAGCAGTTAGTGCAACACTATTTCAGTGCCAGCGACTGGGGCTTAAATTTAAATTTTGTGAGTTACGGGAATTACCTGATTAAAGTGAATGTTACTTAATTAAGGACTACAATACTGATTTTTGTCTTTTAAATGTTTTTTATCTTAATGCTAGTGTATTAGTTAGGCATTGTAAGAGTGAGTCTCAAGCAACTGGAAAACTCACTTATCTGGCATCTACCAATTCCCACAGGTGCTGGATACCAGAGGTTTTACTGTACGTGTTTCTTTATGTTTGAGGTTCTTAATAATTTAAAGCAGTTTGACCCAATAGCTCATGTCTAATGAATAATTGTACACTTGTTCTTTTAGGTGAACGGCCTTTCCAATGTAGCCAGTGTAATATGTGCTTCATTCAGAAGTATCTGCTTCAGAGGCACGAGAAGATCCACAGTGGTATGTACACAGGTTACATCGGCCTCCATCTTAACCTAATTCAGTCCTTTTTAAATTTTATTGTCATTGGTTTGGAAAAAAATACTTGATGTCCTAATCATAAATGTAGATACACTTGCTAATTGATTATATTCTTTTGAAGTAAAACTAAAATATATGTTCCTTGAAGGAGAGAAGCCATTCTGTTGTGATCAGTGTAATATGAGATTCATCCAGAAATATCACATGGAAAGACACAAACGGACACACAGTGGAGAAAAGCCTTATCAGTGCCACACTTGTCAACAGGTATAGCTGTCAACTTTAGAAATCAGTTTTGTGCATGAAAGAATATAGAATGTGAATGGCAAATTACAGATGTTACATTTCAAAGGAAAAGTCTGTGTGAGAGCAGTGGGTGTAGAGTTAAATACTGTCTGATTCAGCTTTGCATGAAAAAGCAAATGCAGTGATTCAGCAGGTTATGATTCATTTTGGGAAGAGTGATTATTGAAAGTCAGAAAATATATTTCCTGTATTTGATTTATTAGCAAACTTTTCTCAGACTAATACTGAACATGTATTCTGAGCAAAATAAGGAAGAGTATAAAGGGAGGAAATTATGACGGACCTTCTGCAGCTAATACAACATGAGAATGTTTCCTTCTTTTCCTGCCCATTTTAACACCTATTACTGTGAGTGCATTGTCAAACATAAAGCACCGTCCACTCAGTGCAGCCCTATAGAGACTCTCCCCCCAAATGTAACCAAATTTTAAAACTTGATTCCCATGCAAAAACTTTCTTTCCTTTCTCTCTTGTTACCTATTAGCAATTCATCCCAGAGATCTCCTGAGACTGCATCACATTTCCACAGATTTCATCAGTGCATCTATCCATGCACTGGAAAAAGTTTCCAAGAGTAACCAGATTGAGAAAACTTACTTCACAACACCTGCACACTGTACCTGGCAGAATGCCTGGCCCCAAGTCTGAGAGACTTTTCTTGCATTTGGGTTTGTCAGTTCCTGTTAGGTTCTAGTTGGATAGCCATATTTGAGATCGAAACCTACCTGAATTCTTGTTCTGCTTTAGTGACACATCAGAACAGACAAATTGACCTGTTTGTAACTGATAATACAATTAACGTCAAAAGTAAAACACAAAAATTTGTAGACACTGTGGTTGAAGTAAAAACACAATGCTGGAGAAATTCAGCTGGTCAAACAATGTTCTTTATATAGCAAAGGCAAAAATACATCACCGACGTTTTGGGCTTGAGCTCTTCCTAAAGGTATGGGAAAATATCAGTAGGTGTCCGAATAAAGGAATATTGGGGGGGGGGGGGTGTCACAAAGGCAGGATGTGATAGGTGGAGAAGGGAGAGAGGGGACAGCAGTGATCAAGGGGAAGAGGGATGGTTAGGTGAAGGGAGGGAGGAGAACTGGACAGGGGAAGAGAAGGGGGAGAGAAAAGAGGAGAGCAGGTTAGCAGAAGCCATTAATGCCATCTGGCTGGGAAATTCCCAGATGGAAAATCAGGTGTTCCTCCAATTTGTGAATGGTCTTGGTGAGACAAGGCCATGGACAGTCAGGTGAGTGTGACACAGAACTGAACTGAAATGGTTGGCTACTAAGGTCTCTGCCACTGGTGCGGACGAAGCAAAGGTGCTCAGCAAAGCGATCTCCCATTCTTTACCCAGTAGAGATGGCCACAAAAAGAGCACCTGATGTGGTAAATCAGTCCTTCAGATATACCAGTGAGGTGTTGCTTCTCTTGAAAGGCCTGTTTGGGGCCCCGGACCGTGGTGAGGGAGGAGGTGTGGGCGCAAGTGTGGCACCTCCTGCAGCCACGGGGGAAGGTGCTAGGGGTCAATTGGTGGGGACAGATAAGTGCACAAGGGAGTCACGGAGGGAGCGTTCTCTCCAGAAGGCAGAGAGGGGAGAAGAGGCGAAGATGTGTCTGATATTGGGATCCTGTTTTAAGCACTGTTCCCTCTAAGCTGTGCGCGTGTACACGTCTTGCAACCATTACACAAAGGAAATTAATGTGTGCACAAAAGGTCAGTTCCCTAAAATAATGTAGTAATTAATGGAACAGCAACTGAACAAAGTATAGAATAAAATCTTAATTAATAATATTATGTCGCAGAATGCAATCAAATTTGTATTATATTGAAGCATGCCAATATAATTTTATTAGCCATGAGAGATAGGCTGTGCCAAAATGATCTTGAAACAATTTGAAGTTTACATTTGTGCAAGCATTCAGTGCGCACATACTTTTGTCACAGGAAAAAAAATGTGCGCAACATAAGATTTTTTGCGCACACTGACGACTAAAAATTGAGGGAACATTGGTGGTAAATGCTGGAAATTCTGGAGGATTATGTGTTGGATGAAGAGACTGGTGAGGTGGTAGGTGAGGATAAGGGGGTTTCTGTGTTGGTTCCGTCTGTGGGTAGAGGGGGCCAGAGCAGATGAGCGGGAGATTGAGGAGATCCAGGTGAAGGCTGAGTTGATGGTGTGGAGGGGAAAGCCATATTTGTGGAAGAAGGCACACTTTTTGTAAGATCTGGACTGGAAGACCTCATGTTGGAGACTGAGAAATTGAGGGAAGGGGATAGAATCCAAGCTGGGAGAGGGTGTGAGGAAGTGTGGTCCTGGGAGTTGGTGGGTTTGCAATATATGTTGGTGGAAAACTTGTCACCTGAGGTGGAGACAGAGATCCAAGAAAGGGAGAGTGTTGTCAGTAATGGACAAGGTGAGTTTGAGATCGGGGTGGTAGTTGGGCCACAAAATGGATGAAGTAGACAAACTCATCGCAGGTGCATAGACAGCCCCGGGTGACTTCAGATTCCCCAAACTGGACCGCCTCATTTTCACGAAGGATGTCCAATCCCTCTATATCTCCATCACCCTTATAGAAGGTCTTGCAGCAATTTGCTTCTTTCTGGACCATAGTCCCAACCAGTCACCCTCTACCACCACCCTCCTCCACCTGGCAGAAATTGGCCTCTCTTTGAACAACTTCTCCTTTAACATCACACTTCCTCCAAGTCAAAGGAGTAACCATGGGTGCCTACATGGGTCCCAAACACGCCTGCCTGTTTGGGTTTCGAGGAGCAATCCATGTTGCAAGCCTACACAGACGAGACCCCTCAACTCTTCTCCTCCGGTATATCGATTATTACATCGGGACAAGTTTTCCACCGACATATATTACAAACCTACTATCTCTCACAGCTACCTTGATTACACCCTGTCACCTGCAAGTGTTCTTATCCCCTTGTCTCAATTTCTCAGACTGTTCCCAAGATTAGGTCTTCCAGTCCAAATCTTCTGAAAAGTCTGCCTTCTGACACAAACGTGGCTTCCCCTCCACTGCCATCAACTCGGCCCTTACCCGCATCTCCTCCATCTCCCGCTCATCTGCTCTGGCCTCCTCTGCCCCCAGATGCAACAAACATAGAACACCTCCCCCCATCCTCTACCTACCTCCCCACCAGCCTCCACATCCAACATGATCCAGATTTCCGGCCCTTACAACAAATTATGTATTTTTTTTTTACCTTTGCCATATAAAGAACACAATTTGACCAGCTGAGTTTCTCCAGCATTGTATTTTTACTATACTTAACTGTCAAACTGATTTTGTCAAATATTGAGCAGATTATTTTCCTGTTTACCTCCCTTGACATCAGTCTGTCAGCTTGAGGCTTAATGGAGTCCTGGGTGATCATTTGTTTGAGAAAATGAAACTTGAATTAATACTTTGTTTCGCCCATCCCTGTGCAACATATTTTTAATAATCACTTATAATCTTGGGAAAAATAGCAGTCATATTCATGCAAGTTCTCCTAATTATTGGTGGATAATGACAAAATAATCCATTCTTGTAATATTGTACGGTCATTATTCTTCAGAGGTGGGGGGTAATTTCCCTATTTTCCTCTTGAAAGTGTGTCTGAATTCTTTTGGTTGTGCTTAAGAGGGAAACGGAACCAGTTCAATATCTCTTGAAAGAGCATGTGTAAAGATGCAGCAAAACTTTATTGCAACACTAAAATGTCAGTTCAGTTCTGTAGAATGAAGCTTCTGATTCCACAACCTAGTAATGAAAACACAAAAGTAATTTATAAAATTAACAAACTCCAAGATTCTAGTAATTCTTGTGTGAAGTAAATCTACCCCTTTATTTTTTTGCTCCCCTTTTCATTTGTGTTTCATATTTTTGTAGAATTTATATTTAACTGAATTGCCCTCTCTGAGAGTGCACAATAATTTTCCTGTGACCACTAATATATAATGAGAGATTTGAGAGAACAGTTTTCTGAAATAGCAACTTTCTTTATTCAAATAATCCTTCGTTGATTGGTGTTTGTCTATGTAGGTGCACATAAGATATAATTGCTTTTTATCTTTTCTTCAGTATTTTTCCAGAACAGATAGGTTATTAAAGCACAGACGTACATGTGGTGAAGTCCTTGGTAAAAGTGAAAATGGAATGGAACCTGGACCATCCAGTCAAATGGGAAATGGTTGTTTCACTTCATCTCAGGGAATGACAGGAGCACGCAAAAAAGCAAAACCTAAAGCTGCATCTCAGGACACTAAGGACAAGGCAGTCCGCAAAAAGAATAAATCTAACATATCTGAACTGCAAAGTAGCTTAACCATCTGCAAAGATAAATTGTCTGTATATAACATGAATGAATATGCCGTTGAGATGCCAATGGGGTCTTCTAGTATAAAGTTGGGAAGTACGAGTGAAGAGGAGTTACAAACAAGAGCACCTAAATTGGTAATCAAAAAAGTGAGCCGGAAGAGCCCTCAAAGGACAAGCCTGAACAATGCGGCCCATCTCGTTATACCTGCCACGGAGCTGATGAGGCAAAAGTTGATGGCAAACAAACAAGGAACTGTGGAAATGAACACCAACACCAGCATGGATAATATTGTCTTGCTGCAGAACACGGGCAGTAAAACAGAACAGGCTAGTAACTGCAACTATGATGAAGCTATGCAGTTTTTTAAGAAAAAAAGATACTTGCAAGCGGTCTCCAATAACAGTGACTATGCAATGAGTATAGGACAAATGGCATCTCAGCAGTCTGTCATTCAGGCAGCAGTTGCCAGTGTGATGGACACCGAAACCTCGCTTACGCTATTGGATCCTTCTCCAATGAATGTGGATGTGAAAGTCTGTCATGAGAAGTCTGGAATTCCAGATGAGGTCCTTCAAAGCCTTCTTGACCAATATTCCCATAAACATGAGGTCCCTTTTGAGATGGCCGACCAACATATGCCAATCCATTCTACAGGGGAGAATCCAGAGATGCACGAGGAGGCTGTTGGTCCAGAACCACATACATCCCGTAGTGACAAAACAGGAATGCTCCAAGAATATTCCAAGTACCTCCAGCAAGCTTTAGAAAGAACAAGTCATGGTGATGGGTTCTCACTCGCCCCAGGGATGCAGTTCTGTCCTACTAGTCTTCCATCAAGTCTCCCCAGCCATAATCTATTCCCTGATAAACAGGCTTACACCACACCTGCACTTGAGTGTGGTTTCAGCCCATCTATTACCTCAGTGTTGCCGACCACCTCACCAAAGCCACATTTTGGTTTGTTGGTCGGAAGTTCCCAACCTGGCATTCACTTTCCCAGTACAGAAACTGGCCATCAAAGGCTGACGCCATCTCAGGAGTTGGTCGGGCAGCTGGAACAACAAAAGAACTTGGAAGGTAGCCTGAATCATCAGGTCTATCAGATTGAGAATTTTGCCCAGGCCTTTGGCTCTCAGTTCAAGTCAGGCGGGAGGGTGCCAATGACCTTCAGCAGTGGCACCAGTGAAGAAGCAGGTCACCGAATAAGGACTACAGTTTCTGAATTCTCAGGGTACACTAATTTGTTGTCTGATGATAATGAGCCAATTAGTACAGGAGCCAAGACTCCGACCAGCCAAAGTTATAGGTAAGGTCATAAGAATGACCAGGCTGGGGGGGGGGGGGGCCTTGAGTGCTTGATACCATGTTTCAACCATGAGTAAGCACATTGCCAGTCCAAATGTTTATATATCAGGTTCTGAGAAAAACAATGTAAAATTAATGAAGCCCTTCCAATGCAACATTTTACCATTTTGTTTGGTGCATTCAGTCTGTAATCATGTTAGAACAGTTTGTATTAGGAATAAATTTTAAACACAGTGGATAGGCAGAAATTTAATTAAGTCTTGATTTTTTTTTCTCTCTCTCTCTCTCTCTCTCTCAATGGATTGGAAAATGTTTTAGAAAAATAGCATGACTTAGATGGGGGTTAAATGTTTTTGTGGGATTTGTTTTTTAATTCAACTGTACCATGAATGGAAGTGTTGCTGTTAAACAACATCAGGGAAATTATTGGAAAATTGAAACATCATTTCTATTGAGCTATGGCTCTTGTTTATCGTACAACTCAGGAAACGTGATGCAGTAAGGGGAGATTTCTCTAGAATCAAATTCCACAAGCACTGCCTTGAAAGGGGAACAGAACTTTGATGTTAGAAAAATTGCAATGTGTCTCTGTGCATTCAAGCATTTGGTCCCTGAAAGCAGCTTTGAAACCACAAGGCATCAGCTTCATTGACTCAGAAGGAACTAATTGACCAATTTCATTTCAGAATTAGTAATTTTTACAAAAGGCAAAAAAATTAGGTAGAGCAACACTTTATTTACCTCATTCTACATTTTAAAAGCCGTGGATAGGCAGGTACCAATGCAAGTATCAGTAGTAAAAGTAGCATGAATCAACGTTGCGTAAATATAATAATTCCTGTTGGACGCTATTGATAATGTGAGCAGTGTTTACAGGGGAAAAAAAGACTTTGGTTTTAGAAAATTGTAAAGTACAGGGTGAAAGGATGAAACCACAGTTCTGTACAGTGATATTGAAAAGTTCAGTATACTAGATCATAAAAGTCCTTTATACATTTCATAGTGTTGCAAAAGCATAGTGTTATAATTCAGATTTACCCATCAGTTTGATAGGTAACCTGCTAATATAATAGCCATTAAAAATGTGTGGCAATTTGCTGCTTTGTTTTGAGCTGTCAGATCCTTGGAAAAGCAAGAAGTGGTCACAAGTATCAAATCTAATTAAACCGACAAATGCCTGGTTGGCCCAGTTGTATAGATTTAAAGTAATTTTACTTTGATCCTGTGTTCCATCCTTGATGCCTGAGGCCAAATATGATTACAGTACATAAGCTTTGTTATTTATAATTCATAAATAGTTTGTGTAGTTTCAGGAATTGTCTTGTAAAGTTGCTAACAATTATATTGTATGTTTGGGAAAAAAAATTGTATTTGATGAATTATTTCAAGAGTCAGTTAGAAAATCTCCCTTATCCCAGAAGACCAAGTGGGATCCAAGGTGAACTCTGGTTGTGGTTTGTGTGTCAAGAGTCAAGAATGTCTCCTCAGGTTTTTCAAAGCATCATACATTGATCTGGGATCACCTAACCAACAATAATCATGATCTGAAGCTCTCCCTGTTTAATTATATTGACATGATAAAGATTGCTGTTGGTCATTCACCACCTGCTTACCCCCTTGCTAACTGAGCCTGACTATTACATTTCACCATTAAGCAAGTTTAATCTTTTAAACCAGTGTAAATTAAACAGGATGGAGATTATGCCAAACATTTTGAATTTGGTCTTGAAAGAACACATCATGAAGGAAGAGATTTGCTCTCTGCCCAGTGTAATAAGATTCTTCAACTGTTAAAATTAAAGCACGACCTTAAATTTGCACAAATTAGGTTCAGATGAAGGAAATAGAACATATTGTCTTTACATGAACGAGCTGTTAAATTAAGCCAGTGATTTTTACCTCAAAAAATTACCTTGGGAGCTGGTTGCATTTACCTTAAATTTATACATCATAATTCTACATACTTTTTCCATGCTACTGTGAATTATCTAAAATTACACCTTTGTACTCTGATTTCTGATATGTTATTCTCTTGAGGCTCAAGAGCTTCACATAATCATCTATTTCCTTTTTTTTTAAAAAAAGCACTATTTAGTGAAAATTGATTATTGTTCTCCACTGTGAAACATCAATTCTATATTCTGGAATGGTGGCTAGATCCAAATTTTGTCTTGTAAAATAGCATAGCGTTCGTATAATATTATTCATGACTGAATTTTGTTGCTTCCCAGCCTTCATAGCTGCTGTTCTCACAATTTGCTTCAAACACAGAAGTTAAGGGGTGGGGGTGGGGCATATAAAATTAAACAGTAATAAACATTGAAAAAATTCTTGTGTTTAGCTGTGCATTGGTCTACCAGAGATCACACGTGCTTTAAAAAAATTTCCATGATACTTTGTCAGAAATATTTCTGTCTAGGATGTTGATGTTTCCCCCCACCTCCCCCAACCATTCTCCACTTCCTTCAGTTTAAAACCCCAGCTCACTTGCAAGTGAAATAGAGAAGGCAGTCAGGAGGTGGGGTGGGTTTAATTTATTATGCATTTTTAATATTGCTTTTTCAATAATTTTGTTTTATCGGCCATAATAATAATAAACTAAAGCTACAACTAATGTTGTAGTATAAAATTAAATCATCCTGAAAGAGATTTATCTATTTTTGTGGGAGAAGATTCCACTTTAGCCTCTCAACTAAATCCAACGATGTAGAATGTCCATTAAAATTGACCACAATTTTACTTTTATCTTCTTGCTGTACGTCATGTTCAACTGTACATCAAACTTGCTTCATGTAGAAATTGTGACTTATGGTAAAGCATAACTATAAAAACCTCCATAAGTTGTCTAAAACTGCTTTTAAAAACTATAATGAGGATTTATATTTCAAATGTTAATGGGTGAACTGAAAAAACTTTCTTTACATGAAACCAAAAATCAGAGCAAGTATTTCACTTTGAACATTAATTGTCAGTTCACAATTGATGAATCAAGTTTCAAATCTAAATTGTATGCAAGAGCAGAAATCCATCCTGTGGATGGGACACCTTTTCTTTGCTGATATGCAGTCATCACTGAGTGAAGTAGCGGTTCTACAATTGAGGATTAGGACTGAAGCAACTCCACTTTTGCAATGGCGGTCCCAAGTAGACAATTTTATGAATGTAGTTGTATGGTAACCCATCCTGACAATGAGGGGAGCGGGGGGGGGGGTGGGGGGGGGGGGGGGGGGGGGCGGGGGATCAATCTAGTTTTCCACTTTTGTACACCCTACATTATTGTCTTAGTATCTTAACTGAAGAAGTTCTCAAGGGAGCCATTTTAGAAGTAAAATACTTGAATATTTAGTCACTATCTAATGAGGTTGAGTGTCTGAAAATTGAATTCTTTCCCCACAGTGGTGCAAATGGGCAAATCTCAAGAGACCAGAAATAGTTTAATTCCATTTGCTTCTGTCACAAAGTAATTTATAAATTCATCTCCAAAATTCCATTAGATACCATTGTTTTTTTTTTCACTTCAGAACAAAACCAATCAATGCACCAATATCACAAAAGTTTGCTTCTTTCATGCTTATTACGGCTGCAATTGTAGACTGCAATGTGTAATTTAGGCTGTTGCAAATTTAAATTTCATACCAAATGAAGGATCTATACAAAACGTGTTTTTGCTTTTGCTTAATGTGTGAAGTCAACTGGAAGTGTTCTCTGTAGTTTTGGGGTTTCAGCCATTGACTTCATCATTACACACTTACTTGTTTTCAAGTTTTAGTCTCAAGTCACTTCAGTTATCGGACTGAAATTGCACAGGACAATTTCTAGCTCTCTCACATTCTCCTACTAATTTTCATTATTGCCTTCTTAAAAACTTGATAACTTTGACTTGTTTATTTCAATAATTAAATTCAGTTCCTCACAAATTCATAGACTTGGTGATGCCATTGGGAATGAATAATTACAAAATATTTTCTGATTTTTATTTTAAAGTGACTGGAATAAATAACACTGAAGGTTGCTTTTGTCAGAACATTATAAAATGAATCAGAGTTTGTACATGATTGAATAATTATGTACACAAAGAACACTGCGCGACTTGCTGAGTTTCTCCAGAACATTTGTGTATTACAATCACAGTGTCTGCAGACTTTCTTGTTTAACTGTACATAATTACTTATTTTCTGTAAAATATTTAGTCAAGTATGTCTGGAATGTATGTTCTAAGAACGGTTAATTGCAAGCTTTCAGTAGATCAGTTTAATTGTCTGATGTGAATACTAATGACAGACTGCATTGCATCAATTCTTTTCTTCCTGCTTTTTGTTTTAATACTTAATATTTGATACCATTAAAAAAAACCTTGCACACACAAAGAAACATTTAAGTCTGCACGTGTCTCCACATGTGTGTCTGCATGTGAGTAAGACTGAATAATCTTTAGTCAGTAATAGTCCCATTGAATTTTTGTAAAATGTTCAACTGATCAAGGTAAAATTTAGTTTGGATTTCAGGAACATTCAAATTGTCACACTTGATATAATGGTATGTTTGCGTTTTATTGTTTCCTTCAATTCAAAGTGTAGTTATGATGTTATTAACATGGTGTATAGGACTCCAGTGACCTCAGAGCAATAATGAATGTGGCACAGTGAATTCCTGTTTCCAACTTCCATATGTGGAACTAAGTTGATTATTTCTACTGCTATTAGTATAACAGTTCTCTAGCTTTTAAAATAACAAATTTTTCTCAAGTTCTGATAACTCGTCTATTGCTCTAATGCATTTTATTTGATATGATCCTTTCAATTTCGTTCAGTTAAAGGGCATGAAACAGTTATAAGTTATCACAAGTAATTGTTGATTATCAACTTCCAAGTGTTAGAACATTACTGAAGTGGTGACTAGCAATAAGTACATTGGAAAGAACAAATTTATCCAGATATAATATGCAGGTATAGCTGGAAATTATATTTCTTCATAGCTGGTCTAGAATTTACACCTTTTAAGTTCACTGGATCAATGTATCTGATGTTTTTTGAACGTTATTGTCAAGATGAAGGTTGATAGAACCAGCGGTGTGACTGCATTGGAGGTCTAAGCTCAATAATTGTACGTCATTCACACATTTTGGGAATAATATGGATGTTTGGGCAATAGACATTTTGCAAATTACTGGCATTGCCTTGAAGGAAACCTCTTTTAGAAACTTGCTAAATTTGGAAGGCTGGTTTTGGAAGGTGAAATGTTGATAGAACCAACGGTGTGACTGCATTGGAGGTCTAAGCTCAATAAGTGTATGTCATTCACACATTTTGAGAATAATATGGATGTTTGGGCAATAGACATTTTGCAAATTACTGGCATTGCCTTGAAGGAAACCTCTTTTAGAAACTTGCTAAATTTGGAAGGCTGGTTTTGGAAGGTGAAATGTTGATAGAACCAACGGTGTGACTGCATTGGAGGTCTAAGCTCAATAATTGTACGTCATTCACACATTTTGGGAATAATATGGATGTTTGGGCAATAGACATTTTGCAAATTACTGGCATTGCCTTGAAGGAAACCTCTTAGAACCTTGCTAAATTTGGAAGGCTGGTTTTGGAAGGTGAAATCAGCACAGATGAAATTAAATATCGTTTCCACAGGTTTTAAAGCATTCTTATGAAATATTAGTTAGATTGTCTAGAAATTATCCCAACGTAAGATCACAAATCAGTTCTTAATATTCAGTTAAAAAGAAAGTTTTTTAATTATTGGTTTCATCTGAAATATTTTTTTCTGAGCAAGAAAAACGAGGGCAAAATAGTATTGTGTTTTCTGCAAGCTCATTGCCAAAACTGAGTTATAAGTTAACTTGTTCGTTTAATACATTGGTTAAAATACCATGATCGTATCAGGCTTTGTTTTTAATGAGAAATGCTATTCAATCTTTAAACCATCAGAATATTTTTTTTAAAATGTGTCAATTTCAGGGGCACTGTTGCAACACTGATCAGAATTAGCCTCCCATCCACCTGGTGAATTAATTCACAATACAGAACTTGTACAGAAATAAGTATCTTGGAAGGACTGTCAGATGAATAATTTGAAGATTATTTCACACAGTCGGGATGGATTTGTTCTGGGTATCCAGAGCATGAACTAGATTAAAAGGCAATTAAATGTGAGTTTCACATTCCTTTCTCTTTCCTCTGTTAATGTTCATTGCTTCATGTGGAACAGATTAATTTTGTTTAAGAAAATTGAATTTGAGACTAATTTACTGGGTTTGCTTTCAAATGAAAGGAACTTAAAATCAATGCAACTGTCCAATGATATTTCACTTCCTGTGCTATTTTAAATCCTATTCTCAAAGTTGAAGGTCTTTGCGGCGCTGAATAATTCAGCAAAGGGTTCTATTGTAAAATATTCAGAACTGTAGTGTTCAACTTTTTCCCGTATCGAGCAGCATTTGTTCCTCAGAAGTTGAATTGGGTCAATTTTAATGTGTCGCGATAATAGAGCAGTAATATTGGCAACCCTCGCCTTCCTCCAACCAAGCAGATGAATAACGAATTGGAGGTTAAAGTGCTAAAAGGAACTAATTCTGAAAGAACTCTGAAATTACTACTAGATTCCTGTTCGCGTTAGGACCAACGATATGATTTGAGGAAAACAATGAAACAAGGTTTCATGAATGATTGTCTACCTCCAATTCTCCGTCCAGTCAAATAATCTTTTTTTTTACTTGTAAGAATTTTATGAAAGAAAAGTACATCGGCCATTTAATCTCCTTGGGTTACTGCCTAGTAGATTAATCTTTTAATTCCCGGAAACCTAAGAACAGTACTGGAGGCACGATGAGCCTGGTTGTTCCAGATACTTAGAGTTGTTCAGTAGTACACACCTCCAATCAGGAAAACCTTGGCAATATGAAAATAATAGTACAGATAATATTGATAATCCAGGTGAAGACCTATGCAATATTTTTCATAAATGCGCCGCTTCTTTCCTTCTAGAGATATTTCTCAGATTACAACTTCTAACATGGCATTAGCAATACCTTGATCTTTACACAGCTGGGGATGTATAAAAGTATGGATACTGTGTTGATCTCTTGCAAAGCCACAGATAAACATTGTCAAAAGCCATTACAGTGTAAATATACATTAATTATTAATGCTTTCATCAGAATTCTGATAATGTGAATGTTCATAGGTAGATTTTTCAAGTGTTGAAACAGCAATTATCAAATTTATTGACTACTTATCCTGTTCCCATAAAGGGGTGAACAAGCTGGAGTCAGTGATTTACATCAAAACAGGATTACTTTTTAAGAGCCGAAACAATTTTATAGTAAAACTGCATGTAAAGCGAGACTTTAGTCCATGTTCTCTTCAAACCAGCAATACAATACAAATGCAGGACAAGTGATTTTTAAATCTCTTAGCTGAAGCACCAACTCATTTGGCTTTCGTCATCCAGCCTCTGAATTACTGCACAACCAAGAAGAGACTGGCTGATACCGTTCCAGCATTAGAGCCATCCCTCTGTACTCCCAATCACTGCACTGCCGCCAGCCCCAGCCACAGAGTCACTGCAGCAGTAACGACATTCCGTTCTGCAGTGTAGTCCCTTGAATTAAAGTTGATGATTACATCAGGAACTCGATCATCTATTATTGCACTCTCCTGCATTAACGCAGAAATGTTGAGCTTCTTTCGCCTACCACATCAAATAAGTTAATCAGGTGTTTATTAAAAGACACCGTAAATGTGGAAGTTTAGATTTGGGGGGTGGGGGGGAAGAAATTTACATATTGCAGTTAATGGGAGTGCTATTTTTGCACATGACTTGTTCTCAACCTGTGTAGAAGTAAGAGTATCATGAATGCATGGAGGGAGCTGAAGAGATGAAGGTTCTACAGTAATAAGTGTATTTAAAAAGCATGTTACAAAATGGAGATTTAAAGCCACATTTGTGACTATTAAAAGCACCAAAAAACATTGCAAAGTTTTTGAACCAGGAAAGTCTGTTGTCTCTATTTAAACCATTAGCCTTATATATTAACATACCACATTTACCTCACAATAGCAGTTTTTGTAGGAAGTGTTTAATTGTGCATTTTTTAAAGTTTGTAAGAAAACTGTTTACTTCCATTCATTATGTGAAATATACTTGTATTATTCAAGGATCCTTCTGTTACCATTGAGCAGTGTATCCTTATTTACTTCACACAATTGAAATTATGTAATGATTATGTCTTTTGCCTTTTTTCCTGTTTGTATAGATCATGTGAACTTTCTTAATGGTCAATTTAGTGTGTGTGGTGCACCATTTATGACATCAATAAAATGTTCCTGCCAACTATCACTTGATTAGATTTGAAGTTCATTACTCAAGCAAGAGACAGTGATATTATCGAGTTAGTT
The DNA here is from genome assembly GCF_036971445.1 of Narcine bancroftii. Taxonomy (NCBI): domain Eukaryota; kingdom Metazoa; phylum Chordata; class Chondrichthyes; order Torpediniformes; family Narcinidae; genus Narcine; species Narcine bancroftii. The sequence continues at coordinate 86,323,104 of NC_091480.1, forward strand.
TGGTTGCTGTGAATGGATACAACGTCAATCAGCAAGTACAAACCCCCCCCCCCCCACATCCAGTTCCCAATTCCGTTGCCTGTAAGCACATGAGTGCTTTGAAAGATGAATATGTAAATTACCTCGGGCATTGCAAACTGAACACAAGGTATATAAATTGTGGGGGGGGGTGGGAATAATTTATTGTCAACATGTTTTAAATCACTTTTTAAACTTTGGATTAATTGATACTTTCACTATTTCTGTGGAGGATTAAGTTCTGATTTTGAGATGTGAAATATTGAATGCTACCTTGCCTTGACATGCAACAGCTGTACCGTCAGCCACATCACAATATTGTTCATGGAATATTATTGCCTAGCAATTTAACTGGGACAGTCACGTGTGTTTTTTTTTTAGTTTTAAATAAAGCTGGAGAAACTCATCAGGGTCAGTGCAAAGATAAAGATCCATAGCCAAGGTTTTGGGCTTGAGTCCTTCGTCAAGGTATGAACAAATTGTGGGTAGGCGCCCGAACAAAATAGTGGAAGAAAGGGCAAGGAGAGGAGCAAAGTCTGACAGGAGGAGGTAATAGGTGGTGCTTAAGGGAGGAAAGGCTCTGTGAACGGAGAGGGAGGGGGTGGTGACGTGGAAAGAAGACCAATGGGAAGGGAGGGAGAACAGGGAGTGGACGAGCAGAAACAGAGGTCAATGTTAATCCAGTTGGAGAGTGCCCATATGGAAATGGAGAGGGAAGGGGGTGGAGAGCTGGAGGAAAGAAGACAGAGGGATGGGGAATAGAGCGGAGAACAGGGAGTGGACTAGCAGAAACCAAGAGGTCGATAACGTCAGGTTGGAGAGTGCCCTGGCAGAAAATTATGTAGCTCCTCCAATTAACAGGTGGTTTGGGTTTGAAAGTACACAAGGCCATGGACAGACACATCAACATAGGGGTGGGGCCCAGTGTTGAAATGGTTGGCCACTAGGAGATTCTTGTCACTGATCTGGACAGAGCAATGGCACTCAGAAGTGATTCCCTGGACTGCGTCCAGTCTCTCCATTGTAGAGAAAGCCACGACAGGAGCAGTAGATGTCTCCTGCAGAAACGCTTGAAAGGACTGTTTGGGGTTTTGGTGAGGGAGGAGGTGTGGTGCTAACTGTAGCTGCAGGGGAAGGTACTGAGGGGGTGATTAATGGGAAGGGATGAGTCAACAGGGATGGATCTTCAAGGAAGGTGGGGAGGGTAGCAGAACATGATATAGGTGACAGTAATTACAGAGGGTCATGCGTTGGCTTCATGTGTGGTGATCACGTTTTGAGGTTGGAAAGGCAATAGAAGGAATTAATGGTTTCTCGACCTGTAAGAGCATCCATTTATTCCTCCAGCCTCAAGATCAAATTATGTAATTCCCTGCAGTAGTAAATTAAGTTGCTGTTAGAAGCAATGAGAATTATCTAGTCCAGCCATTCTTAAAGGGGGCATGGACTGAAAATATTTTATTTTTTAAAAAAAAGTTTCATGTAGTTGGTAGGAGTGTACAGAGAATTTTTTTTAAATTAGATGTAACAGGCCCTTTCAGCCCAAACACCTGTGCTACCCAATTACACCAGTTGACCTACAACCTCTGGTCCGTTTCAAACGGTGGAGCACGTAGAAACACACATCCTGGGATTCGAGCCCCAGTCCTCGCTGGCACTGTAAAGGGGTTGCACTAACCGCTACGCCAACCGTGCTGCCCACCTGCCTGCTTCACAGAGAAAGGGGCCCATAACTTTTGAACAGAGTCCTAAGGGAGCTCTCACCAAAATGGGGTTGAGAATGGCGGCTCTCGTTGTCAACAGGATTTGTGGAATAAATATACTTAACAAAAAGCAATTAAAATAGCATTGTTCCTATGTGACCTCCATGCTGCCTACACTCAAAATGTAAGAGCACACTTCATTTTTTTTAATCCTGCTGACTGAAAACAGACGTCATTCTAATGCATAGAATTGTTTAATGAACAGATGTAGAGGCCTTGCATCAATGGCTTTACCATGCATAATTTGATTTGCACTCTGAATATTTATGCAGTTCCCTGACTTAATTTATAAATGAAAGAATCAGGCCTGGCCTAATAACTAATGTTCTTGATGCAGATCCAATTTGCCTCTGTTCATTTATATGTTGGCCACTCAATTGACACAAATAATTTTATTCCCATTAAGATCTTAACTGAACTTAACTTTGAGCCAAAGATATTAGGGTAGTTTCTACCTGAGCACTGCACTACTTATATTATTAAATATAGACCACTGAAAGGGTCTACCTTGAAATTACTATTAATCTTTCAGAAAAATAGTGTGCTCAGCTTTACAAAACTTCCCCAAGTTCCATGGTCATTCACTTTCCATTTGTACCTTTCACTAACATTTTGACCATGAGCAACAGTGAAATGCTTAAAAAAGGCAGAGGGTGCCATACAGATTACATATTTAAGCAGACCTTATCCTATACTCGAGTTAAACTAAATGAGAGAGGTCCAGAATGCGACCTTCCACTTGTGTCCATGGGCATTGAGTTTCTCCCCAGCCAGTCCCAGCTTGTAGTCGTAGACTCCATTCCAGCAACCTGGGCACATTCTGCAGATTGGTCCAATCCACTCAGCTGACCCCTTCCCATACCACTCAGAGCCAGTAAGTAACAACAATTAGCATAGAACATTACAGCACAGAAAACAGGTCCTTTGGCCCTTCTAGTCTGTGCCAAACTGTTATTCTGCCTCATCCCACTGGCCTGCACCCAGTCCATAGCCCTCCATAACCGATCCCATCCACGTTCCAGTCCAAATTTCTCTTAAGTGTGAAGATTGAGCCTATATTCACCACTTCAGCTGGCAGCTCGTTCCACACTCCCACCACTCACTGAGTGAAGAAGTTACCCAAACACTCCCCCTAAACCTTTCCCATTTAACCCTTAACCCATGTCCTCTGCTTTGTATCTCTCATAACCTCAGTGGAAAAAGCCTAATTTATCCTATCAGTTACTATGCCCACATAACTTTGTATACCTTTATCAAATCTCCCCTCATTCTTCTACTCTCCAGGGAATAAAGTCCTAAACTGTTTAACCTTTCTCTGTAACTCAGTTCCTGAAGTCCTAGCAGAATCCTAGCATGTCAGTGTTTGCAGGGAAATTAAAATGGGAGGTGTTGGATTTGGATTTGTTGGCTGGAGACAAGAAGGACTGGAAACCTGGAAGTGGAACAGACCGGCTGTTTCTCAGTACCAGAGAACCTAGGTATGGTGTTAGCGTATTCTCCCAATGAATGCATGGGTTTTCTCCCACATCACAGTGACACGTTGGGTTAATTGGGTTCTATAAATGATCTCCAGTGTGTAAGAGAGCAATAAAATCTGAGGGAAGTTAATGAGAGTGGGGAAAATTTTAAAAGTGGGATTAATATGGAAGTACTGCAGATGAGTTGTTGATGGTTCACACAAACTCAGTGGGACAAAGGATCAGGTATAAAACTCTATTACTCTAAGGACTTTGGAGCCAGGAGATTTTTTAATTTTAATATTTTTTTAAAGTTTAGACATACAGCACGGTAACAGGCCAATTTGGCCCACGAGCCCGTGCCGCCCAATTGCATCCAATTGGCATACAAACCCTCGGTACTTTTTTGAATAGTGGGAGGAAGCTGGAGGAAACCCACGGAGACATGGGGAGACGGCTTGGGATTCGAACCCCCGTCCCGATCGCTGGTGTTGTAACAGCGTTGCACTAACTGTGCCGCCCGCTCTTGGGGAATGGAGCTGATGTTGCAGGAGACCAGAAAACAGAGAGAACACCCCAGTTTGAGGAGGAGAAGCAGAGGAGATGGCCCCACGGGTTGGTGACCACGGTGATGGATAAGTGAGGGGCTCTGAGGCTGGAGAACACGCAGGCAGCGTGACTTGCGGCAAGGAACTCACGCAGGCTGTGGGCTGCTGCCGACTGCGGACAAAGGACTCACACCAAGCTGCAGAGTGCTGAAGATTGGCTCGAGATGGAAATGAGATGCAAGAGGTTGCCAAAGATTTCCTGATCGTTCCGGAGGTGTGCATCTGGGTTGCTGATGGTTTGGACTGAAGGCTGCTAGACCACTGGAGGCAAAGCCATTGACATTCAGTAACTTGGGGGGGACGGGACATTTCTCTTTCTCTGGCCTGTCAGCGGCATTGAGCAATTCCTGCTGAGAGCAAATCTTTATCTGCCTTACAGTAAACTAAAGGAAAATTTGTGAAATACAAAGTTTTCTGTTTTATTACATGACAATAATTTTGAATCTTGAAATGGAACAAAACATCTGGAGCAGGAATTCTGGGGGTTGGAGGAGTGGAGCCAGGTATCTGAAGCTGGTGACTGGAGCCAGGTAGACAGAATGGAGACTGGATCTGTGCTCTGGAGACAGGGGGTTTGGAATATGGAGCGAGAGGGATGTCTTTTTTTTTACAAAAAAAATCTTTTTGAAGTAGTGACTTTAATTTAATTATCAATCGGGACAAGAGTTTTATTGGAGGTCTGATTTAGGCCTTTTATAACTAGCTCTGATCCTCTCATTCACCAACCTCTGTAAATATCCTCTTCAGCCTTGAATTAGGCACTTGGTTTACTGCAGTGAATCAAAAAAGTCTGCAAGATGCTGTGATGGTAGTTAATAACCAAAAAAAAACACTGGAGAAACGGCAGGTCCTGCTCAGCTTCTTTTATTAATTTGGTTTATTGGCTCTGACTTAATGTTGGATGTTTCATTTACTATGGGATTGAACCCGTGGTCTTGCCACAGGAAGTAGTTGAGGCCGATTCCTTGTCAATATTTAAGAAGTAGGTTAGATTTGGCCCTTGTGGCTAAGGGGATCAGGGGGTATGGGGAGAAGGCAGGAACCGGGTACTGATCAACCATGATCATATTGAATGGCAGTGTAGGCTTGAAGGGCCAAATGGCCTACTCCTGCACCTATTTTTCTATGTCTTTTGATGATGTTTCAGGTAGATTTTCACAGATTTTAAAAAAATATATGCAGGTATTTCATTCCAAAGATAAATCCCTTCTTGGTTAATTTGAGCTTCAACCACTAGATGCTGCTGTGGAGCTGGAAATGATGAGCTCCTCTCCATTTCAAAAAAAACCCTGACATATGAGCACACTGCTCTCACTTTCTTCCATAAAGATTTACTAAAGAAGATTTAATGATTAGAAGAAAATACCACAGAATATCTATCATGTCAAATTGGCTGTGACCTTTTCTATTTGACGCACGAAGGGCTCAGGCCTGAAACGTTTACTTCCTATGGATGTTGCATGACCTGCTGAGTTTCTTGATCACTTCTATGTATTGCATGTTGTTTATTTATGATTTTGTCTTCTGGTATGGATGGTCACCATCCTGTCAACTTTCTACAGGAGCTCTATCGAGAGAGAGAGGGCATCCTAGTCGGCTGCATTGTGGCGTGGTACGATTGCTATAGAGTATAGAGCATTGAAATAGAGGTCAATCCACAGGACCATAAGAGTAGCAGAGAGGACTCACCCCCTCCCCCCTCCCCATTGATATGATCTACCAGGATTGATGTCTGAAGAGGGCTCGCAAAATCATTGAGGACCCCTGTCACAGCATCTTCCAGCTACTGCTGAACTGCTCATACAAACCTTCTACTACTTAATTGACAATATTTATTTTTATATAAATAAATGCAGGTACGTTCTACATATGAATCATTTGTATGAATGTGCATTATGTCTATAAGTGCGTCTGAATGTTTTTGCGCCGAAGACCGGAGAACGCTGTTGATCGGGTTGTACTTGTGCAATCAGATGACAATTGAACTTGGTAGTGTAACTGATGGAGAACTGGACCTAAGCTTTCTGTCAGTTCTCCTGGAACAGAGGGATGGTTTGTTAAATTATTTGGGGAAAAAATCTTATCATAGCTCCCAGGTTGAAATAATTATTTCACAGAGAAAACGCTCTGAATTTTAGTTCCAAAGTCACATTTATTTGTCATTGATTAACTATCAACAGTATTTGTTTGCGGTCTGCACATATCAATCCAGAGATTCACCACCAATTTCTTACAAGAAATTTGTTTATTCTGGCCCTCCACATCAATTTCTCTGCTCTGTTTCCAAACAGCGAATAATAAACTAGTATGTGTCTCCCTCTAATTTCAACATAACCTCTCTAGGGGAGACTATCCCCAGCTTGCAGATCTAGGCATTAATCTTTCAGTAAATGAAACACTGGTTCTTTATTTTAACGATTAGAGTAAACCTTGTTTTGGTATGCCCTCTTTCAATCCGGATTATATTTTTTTTGGAAAAGTACGTTCCAAACTCTGCAGGCACTAAAACCTCAGTCAACATCATCTTAAGTTTAGGTTTAATGGATGTGATCAGACATATCTTGTGATGTGAAATTTATTCCAAACTCAGGCATGTTATTTGTTTTCTTCATCGTCCTCCTTGGCAGTCTGTTGGGATATAAAATGACTGGCTCTTATTTTAATTCTGCGAACTCCATTGGAAATAGACCACATTCTATTGGAAGTAGACAAAAAAAAACTCCAGAGGGTTGTTAACTCAGCCTGTGACATCACAGGCACCAGACTTCACTCCATCGAGGACGTCGACAAGAGGCAAGCATCCTCTATCCTCAAGGACCCCCACCCACCCAGGCTACACCCTCCTTACTCTGCTGCCATTGGGGGAAAAAAGGTACTGGAGCCTAAAGATGAGCTTTCAGTGGGTCAAAGACAGTTTCTTCTGCACTTTCATCAGATTCCTGAATGATTATTGAACCAAAGACACTGCCTCACTTTGACTTTTCATGTACTATTTTTATTTATTGTTGTAAGGTGGTTTATATGAACGTTTGCACTGTGATTGCTGCCCCAAAATAACAAATCTTGTGACTTGTTCTGATTCAGATTCCATCTCAACGTATATTTGTGTTAAAAGTGATGGATAAGAATGGGTGGCACAGTTAGTGTGTGGTTACCACATCACTGTTACAGCGCCAGCGATCAGGACCATGGTCGAACCCGGCACTGTCTGCAAGGATTTTGTACGTTCTCCCTGTGTCTGCATGGGTTTCCTCCAGGTGCTCTGGTTTCCTCCCACCGTTCAAAACGTACCGGAAATCGTAGGTCGATTGGATGTAATTGGGCGGCCTGGGCTCGCGGGCCTATAACTGTACTATATGTCTGAGTCCTACACTCCTCTGCACATGTTACAGAATTGCAGCGTTATGAATTACCAGGGGATCCAGCTTTTATTAGAATTTTCAATTATTGTTTTATCACAGTGTTGGGTGGAAGTGAATTGGTTTTGTGAAATTTTTATTGTGAGGCCATTTTTGTATGTGTAGTTTTCTTGTGACTTTTTGGTCAAAAATATTTTCTTACTCGTACAATTCTTTCTTTTAATACTGGACTACAACCAAATGTTGGCAGCATGGTGTTCACTGGTGGTATCCTGCCTACGATATCACAAGCTTTACACTATCGATGTATTGGAGGCACAAGAAAGCCCACTGTTCAACAATAAGAAGATCCAAAGTATCCGTCTGCCAGCGTTGTTAGTTTTCTAATAAATTATGATTCTGAAACATAATTGTTGTAGGACAGTTTTGTACAGTGGAGGTCGTTTTTAGAGGATCTTCTGCATCGCAGATGATGAGTGTAGTTGACAATGGCTTGGAATATGGACCTGGGGTAGCCTTAGTTCCAGAGTGGAGACAATGAATGTAGATCAGTTTTCCAAGAGGAATGTAGGTTTGTTCCATTCCAGCAGGAGTATTAAGGTGCAATATTGCATCAAGAGAGATTGAGAAGTGTGTTGGAGAGATGTTGCCAGTCGAGTCCGAGATTCGGCTTATTGTCAACCTATCGGTTAAGATTGTGAATTACAAGCCATTGTGAATGAAATATAAAGATTGCAAACCAGTAATTTTTTACCCTACAGACTATATCTTGTAGCCCGGAAGATGAAAGAGAGTTAAAATGTTGGGGGTGGGGGGGTGGAGTGAACATCCAAGTTGGGATAGGGAAGGAGAGCAGCTGGGGTTAGCGGGGCAGAATTGTGTCTGGGGACGGGAGCAGGAATGTGGCAGAGAGCAGAGTCGGGCAGGAATGCACTTGAGAATGGGGACAGCGGACAGCTGGGAGTTGAGGGATAGCTGCCCTCCTGTTCTAGCCCCCAGTAGGAAGCTTATTGGAGGTGAGGTGCAGCATCGCACTGAGAGAGCTTGCAGCTGAGTGTAGGGGGCTTTTTGACGTGTTGGGCCAGCCAGCCACTGTGAAGCTCCTGCTTGCTGACGCCACATGAGTTAGATTATTTAGCAGGTCTGAAAACTAGAGAGTGAAGGGTTTAAATTTGGGAGGGGGTTCCCATGGAGTTGCCCTCGCTTCACTTATTGTGAGAGGGGCTATTTTAATGAGATGGAAAGATACTGTTCTCGTACTCAATGGATGTCGAAATGATGGCGTGTCTGACTTTGGAAAAAATTAGATGTTTTACTACTGAAATGAATCTTTGTTGCTTTATGGGGTTCTTTCCTTAATTACTTTCAAAATGTGTAAGATTAACTAGTTTTTGAACCCAACATTTGGATTGATATTTAGTTTAGTGTTTTTCTTTTTAACGTAACAAGAAACTATTTGTATTGCTGTAAAGGTTCCATTATTGTCACGTAATACTACATTTAAAATGTAAACATACATGACATTCTTTGTCCACCGTAAGAAACGAGCCCCCACTGAGGAACAAACTTGCAACCCCTAGCTTACAAGACCAGTGCTCCAACCACTGAACTAACTATCAGAGCCTTCTGTTGCCTTCCTGTTCCTTGCTTAAACCTCGAAGGCCTAAGGCCCGAAACGTCGGTAAAATATCTTTACCTCCTATGGTGGCTGAGAGACCGGCTGAGTTCCTGTAGCTTTTCTGTGTCTTTTTATTACAATCTGCAGACTTTTGTGAAATAACCATTGGGTAGGAGGGGTTTTGGGGAATGTGACAAGATGGTCAATACAACAAGTTAGTGGGCTCGGATATGTGTGAAAAATCATAAACTCCAAGGAAAATTACAAACCTATGTTAAAAGCTGAGAAAGTTACTGTTTAAACCAAAACATGAGTATTTTGAATAAAATATGTTCTGAGTAAAGCAAACAGGCCTTCAGTGAGAGGTCAAATTGGAATGGAGATCCTTTATCAGTTGGCGGTGGCTTTCAAATGTTTTTCTGCCCACACACATCCCACCTTAAGTAATCCCTAAGCCATCGGTGCTCTGTGATTAGTAAGGGATTGCTTAAGGTGGGATGTGAATGCGCAGAAAAACGTTTGAAAACCATGAGTTAGAGGTTGATAATTGATTATATAGAGAACACCTGTGTCTCCTAGTCTCTGGCAGGACAAAGTGAACTAAAGTTAAAGATTACCAGGTAAGGATGAAAATAGCAAACTGATTTCTAAGTGGAGCCAGAAATAGCTTTCTATTTCAGATTTATTCTTCTGTGTTGAAAGTTACTTGGATAAAATTGAATCTGGGCATGTCTGTGTTTCTGGTAAATAATCCATAAAAATATGTTGCTTTTCATTATTTGAGAATGATCCACATAATCTGTGAAGTGGCACATGTCAATGTGATCTCTAGTCCTTTGATTAGGTGAACAGCTGCTTAACTTGTTCTGCTTTCCTGAGAATTGTTTTTGTCTTCTTAGTTTGGAATGATTTTATGCTACAAGGTGAACAAAAATAACTAGTATGGTGCAGCCTGTGGTAAATGTTGTGTTTAACATAGAAAATATGCCAAACAGTTTTGCAAAGGGTTACTGGTGAAATAAAATGGGCATTGAATCAAATTTGAAGTTATTGACAATGGTCAGTGTTGTGGTCGCTCATTAATCTGGCTCCGCCCCACCCTGTGGCTGGACCTGTGGTTCCTTCCTCTTGACCCTGTATAAAGGCTCCACCACCGTAGCCCCTCCTCCCTCTTGACCCTGAATAAAGGCTCCACCACCGTAGCCCCTCCTCCCTCTTGACCCTGAATAAAGGCTCCACCACCGTAGCCTCTCCTCCCTCTTGACCCTGAATAAAGGCTCCACCACCGTAGCCCCTCCTCCCTCGACCCTGTATAAAGGCTCCACCACCGTAGCCCCTCCTCCCTCTTGACCCTGTATAAAGGCTCCACCACTGTAGCCCCTCTTGACCCTGTATAAAGGCTCCCACACCAGAACCTCTCCCCAGAAAGGCTGGATCACAGCACAGGATGGCTTTCAAGTTTATTGTAAATAAAAGCCTACTGTTCTGTAACTCCAGTCTTTTGAGTTATTGATAGCGTATCAGTCAGTATTTTTATTTTAAGGAGACTATGAAGAAATGCTGAAATCTCAAGGCAGGAGATGATATGGGTTGAGATGTGTGGAGAAGCACAAGTGGTGTGGATTCTGATATAAGTAGCAGTTTAGGTAAGGACAGAGGCTTGGAAGAAGATATTAGCAACAAGTAACAGGGGTGGGGTTGGAAGTAGATGGTGTAGATGCTGACAACCTGGTTCAGTCTGACTGTAACAGGGATTGGATTCAAGAGCAACTATTTGATGGTTTGAAGATGGCAGCTTTAACTTTCTAAAAAATGTCATAATTTTGAGAATTTTGGACAAGTGATGAATCCACACAGTAGCAGCAAAGAAATGATAGTTAACAAGAGCTTCGTCATTGGAATTTGTACCCATGAATGCAAAAGACCAGAACCCCTTCAAGAGAGATGATTATTTTACAAGACAGGATGCAGATAGCTGCAATTTTTGCCTTTGTTTCCAATAGTTTGATGAGGTAATACTGCAGCTCTTTAAAACACTGGTTGGACCACACTTGGAATATTGTGTTCAGTTTTGGTTGCTTCATTGGAGGAAGGATGTGGAAGCTATAGAGAGAGTGCAGAGGAGGTTTATCAGGATGATGCCAGGATCCGAGAACGTGTCTTATGAGGCAAGGTTAACAGAGCTAGGGCTTTTCGATCTGGGACGAAGAAGGATGAGAGGTGACTTAATAGAAGTCTAGAAGATTATGAGAGGGATAGATAGGGTGGACATCAAGCACTTTTTATCCTGGGGTGAGAGTATCCAACACTAGAGGACATCTGTATAAGGTGTGAGGAGAAAGGTTTAGAGGAGATGTCAGGGGTAAGTTATTTTACACAGAGAGCGGTGGGCACCTGGAATGCATTGCAGGGGTAGTGTGGAGGTTGGTATAATAAGGACATTTAGACAGATACATGGATACAATAAAATTAGAGGATATGGGTGTAAGACCATAAGACATAGGAGCAGAAATTAGCCATTCTGCCCATCAAGTCTGCCCTGCCATTTAATCCATTTTCCCACTCGGCCCCACTGCTTGCCCATCTCCCCATAACCTTTGAAGCCCTGGCTAATCAAGAACCTATCAATCTCTGTCTTAAATACACCCAATGACCTGGCCTCCTCAATCTCTTGTGGCAGCAAATTCTACCGATTTACCACCTTCTGAAAAGTCTGCATATCTCTGTTCTAAGTAGACACCCATCAATCCTGAAGTTGTGCCCTCTTGTCCTAGACTCTCCCATCATGAAGAACAACCTTCCTACATCCAGTCTGTCCATGCCTTTCAAGGTTTAGTTTGTTGAGTAGGTTTCTATTAGTCAGCACAGCATAGTGGGCTGAAGGGCCTGTTCTTTGATTCTCTATGCTCTATATTGTATATGGGCTCTGATTCTGATCCACTGGTGTCCTGTGATAAGAACAATATTTTTGGATGGCCTAATTAAACATCTTCTGAAATATAAGGGTATTCCTGACCTTGTTGCTGGTCTAGTTTCCTGTGCTCACATTCTGGCAGGAAATAGTTTACTAACATCAGGTCCAGGTGTATAGTATCTAATACATTTTGCCAGAACTGCTGTTCATTTATCAGTGAGCAAATTTTCACAGGGATCTGAAAACATTAGATCCTTATAAATGTAAATAGGAAAATAAACCTTTGCTGTTGCGATGAAAAACTGCGACTTTGCAATTGGAGTTAAGCCTCCATGATCAAAACTCCAAGTGTGACTGAGTCTTTGATGAAGATTTCACTGTATATGTAGTTTTATTTTGCCATTGACTCCTCCCAAACTTTTTACTGTTTATGGTTATTTGACCTTCTAGCCTGGAGCAGCTTGATGATGTGTTATTCTACAACAGGTTGCCTGTGGGTATGGAAAATCTGACTCTTTACAAAGAGAGTTAACAGGCCTCTGAGATCATGGGTGAGGGAGGGAGTAAATTTGTTGAGTTCGTGTTGGCAATCATGATACTCTGGAATTTAAATTTAGACATACAGCACGGTAACGGGCCCTTTTGGCCCACGAGCCCGTGTCGCCCAATTGACCTACAATTTTTGAATGGTGGGACGAAACCAAGTGTCCAGAGAAACCCACGCAAATACAGGGAAAACATACAAACTCCTCAAAGACAGCTCTGGATTTGAACCCCAATCGCTGGCACCGTATCAGCTTTGCGCTAACCCGTACCGCCCAACTCTGCCTGTCTTTTGTCTTGTTTTATTTACCCCCTGAAGGGGTTAAGTGTCTACAGTTTACATGGGCTATCCCGTTTATACACCCACCCTTAGGATTAATCTTCATTTTTGTAGGTTTTGCTGTACAATTTGAGGTTCCGGTTTTGAACTTCTGTTCTGTGCCATGTTCCAGTCTAGGTGGCCAAGGGTAAAATGTCAAGAGTAGACACGACAGTTGATGCTTCCATTTTAGCAAAATAACAGAACAAAAAGGGGGCACAACATTTGGGCACCACGGGTACCATCTTTGTATTTCTTTTGTAACCTTGATGAGAGGGAGGGGTTAGATTCGTATTCATTTTAGGGTTTTTCTTTTAGATAAATGGATTTACGGGGTTTAATTATGAACAATTGCCCTTTTTTCAGATTTTATTAAGGTATAATGCGATTTGTTCTAATACTATTTAGATGTATAATCATTTTCATAGATAATTACATTTAATAATAAGGGATGGAATTTAAAATTGTCATATTGTGCATTTTAATTTTAGGTTATGTATATGTTAATATTTTTCCTTTCTTTATTAATATCTTGTATGGATTATTATGTTAAACTCAATAAAAATATTTTTAAAAGAAAAAAAGCATAGCGGTTAGTACAATTGTGTTACAGCGCCAGAAATTGGGACAGGGCTTCGAATCCCGCTCTGTCTGTTTGGAGTTTGTCCGTTCTCTCCGTGTCTGCATGAATTTCCTCCCTCCATTCAAATTGTATCAGGGGTTATAGGTTAATTGGGTGTAATTGGGCAGTACACCCCCTTTGGGCCAAAATGGCCTGTAACTGTGCTGTACGTCTAAATTAAAAATGTAAATTTCAACATCCCAAAGTATTCCTTTGAAGCATAATCAGAAAAAAGTTGAACCAAGCAGTTGAATCCAGGACAGGCTCTAAACTATGTTCAAGGGGCAAGCCTTAAAGAGATTCTGACTGATTCAATGGTTCTATCAAATTATGTCATGTTTAAGAAAGTAGTTCATTGATATTTCTGTTAAATTTGAAAAGAATTGGCAACCTTTTATAAATTATTACCATATGACTTCGTTAGTATAATTATTTTCCTTCCAGACTATATTTAATTTTATTTCTTTTCTCTTTGTTGGTGAAGACCAGATGATTAATTTTTATTAATAAATTCTCAGGATAGGCTGCCCAACCTTTTTACATTTTTTTTTAGCTTTTTTTTTCTTAGAGTAGGAAGCAGAGGAATGATGCAGGGTACTACCAGAAGGCAGGGAGATCACCAACCCCCCAACCCCAGTTTGAGAAGGAGAAGCAGAGGAGATGACCCGACGGGATGGTGTCCGCAGCGGCGGACCAGTGAAGGGCTCTGTGACTGAAGGACACACAGGCAGTGGGCTGTTAGCGACTCGAGGCGAGGGAACCACGCCGGCTGAGGGATGCCGGAGGCTGCGGTCAAAGGATTTGCACCAGGCTGCGGACTGCTGGGGACTAACTCAAGACTGGCTGAAGGAGTACTAGGTATCGGAACCAGGATGCGAGAAGGTATGGAGGGTTCTGATTGTGTCGGAGATTTGGATCTGGCGCCGGGTTGCCTACGGTTTGGACTGGAGTCTGGGTGGCTGTGGAGGCTGCGGGAGTGCTGGGGGAAAATCCACGAACATTCAGGCTCTCTTGCATCTTTCTCTAACTCTTGATGGTGAATATGTCTGTTTTATGGCAGACTAAAGGTAAAATCACAACGTTTTTATTGCATGACAATAAATGAATCTAACCCCTACCATTCTCTGCATCAGAAAATGTCAGAACTTCATCACCCTCTGTCACAGTCAAGTGTGGTAGAGGCACAGTTGGAAGATCTGCAGCTCACTGTTCCAGTACTTTTGATGCAAATACATAAGCAATCTAAAACCTTTAAGTTGGACAATATCTCAAATCAATAATTTGTTGTCAACATGTACTGTCATAGAACCACACAGCACGGAGACAGTGCGATGAGCCTAGGGAACGCCACAGTTAACGTAGCAGCTAGCACGCCAGCAACCGGAGTTCAAATCCGGCCTCGTCTGTGAGGAGTTTGTACGTTCTCCCTGTATCTGCATGAGTTTCCTCCGGATGCTCTAGTTTCCACCCACCCTTCAAAATAGGTTAATTGGGTGTAATTGGGCTTGTGGGCCAGAAGGGCCTGTGACCGTGCTGTATGTCTAAATAGATTAGCCCACCAAGCTCATGCTGATCTACAGTACCCCTCCAACTTAACAGTCCTTGACCCCCCCCCCCCACCACCTTCTATGTTGTAACAATTTGCATGCCTGTCTAGCTATTTCTTCAATGGGGTGAGGATCCTTCTGCCTCTACACCCTCTCAGGCAATGCACTCCAGATTGCAGCATCACTCCAGACAAAGAAATTCTACCATATTTTCCTCTAAACTTCTGTAATGGTATGGATTGCATGTACTAATTGGTAGGTAAAGGCTCAGGCTGGCCCGTCCCCTGATGACACTCTCTCCTGGACTCCTCCCTTGGGACCCAGGCCATAAAGGTCGGGCCACCTCTCCCTTCCCTGCACTTCCCTAATTTGGATCCAGGCCAGCTCAAGTCTTGTGTACAATAAAGCCTATTGTTCCCCTCAGTCTTTCTGATTATTGGGGCAACTAGTAGCACCCAACAACCTCAGATCCCTTACATTGTCCTCTGGTTACTTAGGCCTCTGTTACGGAGAAATGTTTCTCGTCATCTGTTTCCCCCCCTTATTATTTTGCATTCTCCAATCAGCCCCCTGCCCCTCACACCCACCCATTTTTGTTGGGGTCCAAGGAAGACCAATCCCATCTCCTTCGCGCTATGCACACCATCTTGGTGGACGTGTGGCCTCAAATTAGACACGGATTGTTGTAAATAAAGGAGAGAATTTTGGGGCGCTGGGTGATGTTTAAATAATCCTGTCCCAGTCACCACAAGCTTTGAATAATTTATATTTCCATCTATTGAGAGAGGAGGTGATTTTTGTTTCCAGAAATCTTACTAAGCAGATTCTCAACGCAGCCTTCCCAGAGCAATTCGCAGTGGAAAATAAATGTTTATTGATACCATTAGGCCTTTTTGAGTAGTGAGTCACAGCAAAGAACAATAGGCGACTGGTTAGCAATGAGTTACACTGAGTCAAGGTTAGAGTAAGGAGCGAGTTTGATTGGCTAGACAGCTTATTTCATGCTCCCTTGCTGCCTTTACTCAATCAAAGTGATTCTGGCCTCATAAACCACAAAAGTATTCTGCGAATGTGCTCAGAATGCCATGTCTAAATTAGAGCAGTAAATGGATGGAGCCTTTTTCATTGAAGATACTAGTTTAACAGCAGTGAACATTTATTTAGTGACCATGTGAGATGTATGCCACAACATTAAAATAATGGGTGTCACGGTTTGTCGCGTGGCGGTTAGCACGCTGTTACATGGATGGGTCACATCTCCAGAATGGAGGACCATCGCCTTCCCAAGATCGTGTTATATGGCGAGCTCTCCACTGGCCACCGTGACAGAGGTGCACCAAAGAAAAGGTACAAGGACTGCCTAAAGAAATCTCTTGGTGCCTGCCACATTGACCACCGCCAGTGGGCTGATCTCGCCTCCAACCGTGCATCTTGGCGCCTCACAGTTCGGCGGGCAGCAACCTCCTTTGAAGAAGACCGCAGAGCCCACCTCACTGACAAAAGACAAAGGAGGAAAAACCCATCACCCAACCCCAACCCACCAATTTTCCCTTGCAACCGCTGCAACCGTGTCTGCCTGTCCCGCATCGGGCTTGTCAGCCACCAACGAGCCTGCAGCTGACGTGGACTTTACCCCTCCATAAATCTTCGTCCGCGAAGCCAAGCCAAAGAATAACACCGCCAGTGACCCAGGTTCGGATCCAGCGCCGTCTGAAAGGAGTTTGTATGTTCTCCCCGTGTCTGCCTGGGTTTCCTCCACGTGCCCCGGTTTCCTCCCACTGTATAAAAATGCACCGGGGTTGTAGAGCAGCACTGGCTCGTGGGTTGAAATGGCCTGTTACTGTGCTGTACGTCTAAATTTAAATTTAATTTTTCTGTATGAGGTGAAGGTACACAATAAGCTTGGTCATGTTGCTACCCAGTTGTTCACACCACACTGTTCTATATATTATCCATGTACAGTATGTGAATGCATTCTGTATCTGAGCCATTGGTCTTTTTAATGGCTGTTATGAGATCATGTTATGTTTTTATTTACTGGTGTTGTTGACAGCTAATGTCTTTAAGATAAGCCATTCTAAATCACTGGAATCCTCCGGTGATGGTAGATCCATGGTTCTGGGTAGAGGTCTGCGTGATTCAGGCCGAGTGAAAATAAAGTAATATTGATCTATTTTCAATGTGGACGATTTAGAGGGGAGTCTGCAGGTGGTGGTGTTTCCTTGCACCTGCTGCCCTATCCTTGTTGGAAGTCGTTGTCATTTAGGAGGAGCTGTCTGACTAACACAGTCAAGACAATGTAGAGCATTTTGTGGGAAGACAACACTGCAGCTATAGTGTGCCCTTGGATCAGACATCGATCAGGCTACTTCACCTAGATGTTGTTGAGTGTCTTGTTTCTGGAGCTACACCCACCAAGAGCACGCTGAGCATCGAGAGTTGTGTCACTTGTCACAGGCTGTCCACCTGCAGCTCTCCATCCCGGAGAGAGAGTCCATTGCTGAGATAGCAGTTGTTTCTCTCAGGGCGAGATCAGAGGTGGGAAACCTGAGTGCCATATTTAACTGAGACCCCTGCTTTAACAACTATAAGTACTGCCTCATGCACCGTGCACAAACCAGGAAATTGCCATAATGTCAGCTCCATTTTTGCCAGAGGCCTCATTCTTACTCAGTCACAGTTAAAACAGCTTCAGAAGTTTGCTGTTTGCAAAACTCAGCTCGGGGGAAAATTACCTGTACGTGCTGTGGACCACCTTCTACCAGTTTTTCAACCTCAGATAAGTGAATTTCTTTAAACAGACCCCTGGCATTCAACTGCCTGCAGTTATAGTCACGGCTGTTCTCAACCTTATTTTGGCATTGGCTTCCTTGGGACTCGGCTCAAAGGTTTATAGGTCCCCCTTCCCTGTGAAGCAGTCATATTTAGTTGGTTTCTTCTGTACTTCACTCCAATAATATATATTATAATTTCAGTCCGTAGCCCCCCCCCCCCACCCCCAACCCACCAATGTGCTGTGACCTCTGTTGAGATTAGCTGCAGTAAAAATTGTGATCAGACAGGTGCTGAAAAACAGTACTGAGAGTCTGCAACTCAGACTGAATAGCAGTCACAATTTTTACCCACAGCATGACCACCAGTTGATGTCTTGTATATCTACATCCAAAAGAGCTCTACATAATCAATGTCAAACATGGAACGATGTGGCAGATGGAGTTCAATCTGGATGTGTGAGGTGATGCATTTTAGATGGTCAAAACCAGAAGGCTGAGTACAGGGTTAATGGTCATATTGTAGCTAGCTGCCTCTGTGGAGCATATAGCGCAGGAGGGGTTGTAGTGGCATGCAGGTTAGCTCAGAAAGAACACACTGTTCCCAGCAAGAATGACACAAACCCAGTCGAGTGTAGTTAACACTGAACTTTATTGGGTTCACGGCCCTGCTTTTATTCTCAAGCTGAGGGGTGTGGTCAAAACCCTCTCAGCACTGATTGGTGTGTTTGTGATCTGCTTTCCCTGATAGGCCAGATAAGCTGTTTTGGTTGTGGTCAATTGGAAGGCAGTGCTGCGGGCCTCGTCGCATTCATCCTTCATTTTGTGAGGCCCCGTGGGGGAGCTGCAAAGGGCCACCACAAGATACTGAGCTGTATGGAGGAACAGGGGGACCTTGGGGTCCAAATCCATGCATCTCTCAAGGGCGCTGGGTAGGTTGGTAGGATAGTTGAGAAGGCCTTTGGGATGTTGGGCTTCAAATAGGGAGATTGAGTTTAAGAGTCGGGAGGTCGCGTTGCAACTCTTCAAATCTCTGATGAGACCGCACTTAGAGTATTGTGTTCAGTTCTGGTCACTGCATTATAAGAAGGATGTGTAAACTATGGAGAGGATGCAGAGGAAATTTACCAGGATGTTAAATATCAAAGGCTGAAGAGCCTGTACTGTACTATAGTGTTCTATATGTTGCTTGGATGGAAAATAAGTCTTATGAGGCAAGGTTAGCAGAGTTGGCATTTTTCTCTTTGGAGCACAGAAGGATGAGAAGAGATTTTGAGGTCTACAAGATTCTAAGAAGCCTGGATAAGATGGTCAGCCAGCACCTTTTTCCCAGGGCAGGAATAATAAGCACACCATGGGATATCTCTACAAAATGAAGGAAGGAAGGTTTAGGGGAGATATCAGGGGTATGTTTTTATCCACAGAGAGTGGTGGGTCCCTGGGAGGCCTTGCCCAGGGGTGGTGCTGGAGGCTGAAACATTAGGGGCATTTAAGGGACTCTTAGACAGGCACATGGATGAAAGAAAAACAGAGGATAACTAGGGAAGGTTTAGTACTTTTATTTTGGTGGGAATATTTACTTCAGAATTATATGAAGGGCCTGAACTGTGCTGTAAATTCTATGGTGTAGAGGGCTAGATGATGTGAAGCTTGCTCAAAGACACACAATCAAGAAGCATTTTTAAATGAGAAAGGGTTCAAGAATGTAATTCCAGACTTGGAACTATGGGAAAGCTGCCAGTGGTGTAGGAAATTAATTTGGAGATGATTCAGTGACCAGATTTAGAGAACAGATTGTGCTGGATAGCTGGAAGGGCATACAGTGTGAGGTAGGGTCTGGACAATGAATGCAATAAAACACTGCGTATGGACAATTAAAATATCTGGTTGGTAGAAAAATATTTTTTTAAAAACACGAGATAAAAAAACTTATTTATTAACTCAGACGCACAGCACGTTCACCACGTCCACATCACCAGAGAGTACTCATCAATGACAATCCCAATTGCCAGAATTTGATCCATAGTTGACAGTGATTCAAGAGCTCTTGCAGATGCATCTTAAGTGTTGTGAGAGCACCTGCCCCTGACACCCACTCACCTTCCAAATGGAAAAATAAAAATCTTCCTCCGATTTTCCCCTCAGTCTCTAGTTTTTGGTTAGCTCTGCCATGTGGAAATATTTCCTCCTATCAGGGTCCCCTCCTTGCCTATAACAATTGAACCTGTTTCCCCCTCCCCCCACCCCCACCTTCTGCCCCCGCCCGCCCGCAATTTCTCTTCATCTTGCCCATTGTTCTTAAGCCAGATTTGGTACTTTTGATCTTGAAGTTGTTGAGAAACATGCTAAGCATAATATCACAAGCTGGAACTGGCTCTCCACTAAATGCAAAGTACACCAGTGAACGGATGAAATATTACAGGCTCAGTTAAATCCAAAATGTCATGGCTAAATTTAGCTTTAACAATCCAATACACAAAGGTGAAAGATCAAAGAAAGCTATTTAAAGTGTAAATGTTTAAGTACATTTTTTTCCATGTTTGACTGAAATAAGCATTTAGGTTTTGAAATTTGTTACTGTCCAACCCTGCAGTTAAGGAGTTGAAGGTATTTTCCATTATTTACTATTAACTGTCAAATTTGATACAATTGTCAAGATGTGGGTTAATATTTAAAGTGAAAAGAACACTTGTTCACTGTATGATATGATAAATTGGATTCGAACAATCTAAAGCAGCAGTGCCCAACCTTTTTCTTTCCACTCACATACCACCTTAAGCAATCCCTTACTAATCACAGAGCACTTATGGCTTAGGGATTACTTGAAAAGTGGTATGTGAGTGGAAAGAAAAAGGTTGAGAATCAAGCTGATGAGAAGCCTGGGATTCCAATGTAATTTGATCTGTAATTATCTCATAGATAGGGATGTATATGATGAAAGGTTACAGTCTGAAATATTAAATATCTATTTGCTTTCCACCTATGCTGCCTGACCCACTGAGTTCCTCCAGCATTTTGTGCCTTGCTCCAGTTTTCCAGCATCTGTAGTCTTTTAGTTTAGCTTTATCAGTGGTTTTCAAACTTTTCTTTCCACTTGCGTACCACCTTAAGTATTCCCTATGCCATTGTGCTCTGTGATTAGTAAGGGATTGCTTACGGTGGTATATGAGTTGAGAACCACTGCTCTGTATCCATTTTGCTTGAGAAAAATTGTCATTGAAACCATGCGCATAACAAGTCAATTAGGTACGATTAAAACAGTGGTTTTCAAACTTTTTCTTTCCACTCACCTACCACCTTAAGTAATCCCTTACTAATCTCAGAGCATCTATGGCCTAGGGAATACTTAAGGTGGTAGGTGAGTGGAAAGAAAAAGTTTGAAAACCACTGACCTACATCTTAATTTTTTCCAATTATTTATTATGATGCAAATGTAATCATCGAGATCTTTCACCTTTTACCGAGTTTTTTTTAGAAGTAGCATGCGTAACCATTGTGGAGGTGCATGTACGAAGATAAATGTTATGGAGCGCAGCTAGGACCTCGTGCTATACAGTCATGATTCGATGTTCTTTGGGGGAATGACTCTGCTGGGCTTGTACATCCCTCCCCTATTCTGCTCTTGTCTTTGAGGGATGATTCAATGATTTAGTGATGAGTCTGTGTTGACATAGTTCATCAACTAAAACTTATTGTTCTATCTTAAACTTGAGGGAAGGTGAATAGCCTCAGAGCTGTGACATTGTGTGTGTGTCAGACTTTTCCCACTGCCTCTGTGCCAACCATGAAGGACACATTTTTATGTAATAAATTTACCTCAACCAATTTCATTTTCAAAGCAATCACACCAACCCTCTGCCAGCAACTTCCCTCAGATTCTACCACTCGGGATGTTGGTTTGGCCAGGACCAACATAGGATGTGGCTGACACTTGCAGGGTCACCATTTATTGCCCATCCCTACATGCCTGTGAATTGAGAGGCCCATCAGACTAATTCAAAAGGAACTTTAATCAACCACATTGTGGTGAGTTTCGACTGATGTATACATCTGATTGGGTAAGTGTGGAAGAATTCCAACCCTAAAGTACATCAGTGACAGATGTGAGAGTTGACAAATGTCCAGAACATGCACGTTCCTGTGAGAGTGAAGGGCCAGACATGCAGGCAGAGGGAAGTTTGGATGATATGGGAAATTCAGACTCTGGTCAGGAAAAGGAAGGAGGCATGGGGCAGGTATAAACAGCCGTGATCAAGTGTATACTTGGTGGAATTTCTAGAACAGAACACTACAGCGCAGTACAGGCCCTTCAGCCCTTGATGTTATATATTAAAAAAAAATACTAAACCTACCCTACCCTGTAAACCTCTATTGTTCTTTCATCCATGTGCCTGTCTAAGAGTCTCTTAAATGGCCCTTATGTTTCAGCCTCCACCACCATCCCTGGCAAAGCATTCACAATTCCCTGTGTTTATATATTAAAAAAACTTACCCCTGATGTCTCCCCTAAACTTCCCTTCCTTCACTTTGTACATATGTCCTCTGGTGTTGGCCAATCCTGCTCTGGGAAACAGGTGCTGGGTGTCCACCTTATCTATGCCTCTCATAATCTTGTAGACCTCTATCAAGTCTCCTCTCATTCTTCTATGCTCCTAAGAGAAAAGTCCCCAGATTTACTAACCTTGCCTCATAAGACGTTTCCCAATCCAGGCAGCATCCTGGTAAAGCTTCTCTACCCCCTCTCCATAGCTTCCACATCCTTCCTATAATGAGGTGACCAGAACTGAACACAATGCTCCAAGTGAGATTTGTAGAGATGCAACATTACCTCGATCCCCCTATTAATGAAGCCTAGCATCCCATAGGCCTTCTTAACTGAGAAGCAAGCTAAAAAAGAAATCAGGAGGGCAAAAGAGGGGCAGGAGATTTCTCTGTCAGATAAAATTAATGTTAATCTCAAGAGAATTGTTAAGTATATGAAGGAGGAAAAAGGGTAACTGGAGAAAATGGGACCCTTCAGGAATCAATGCAATCAACTCTGTGTGAAGCCCTAGGAGATTGGCAAGGTCCTCAATGAGTACTTCTCCTTGGTTTTTACTTTGGAGAAAGACTTGAGGACTGGAGAGCGAGGGGCAGTCGATGGTGGTTCTTTAAGATCAATACCATAGATGAGGAAGTGCCTGGATGATCAGATATATTCAAGAACACTGAGGGAAGCTGGAGAGGAAGTTTGAGGTGCCTTAGCTGAGATTTTTAAGTCGTCATGAAGTAAAGGTGAAATTCAAGAAGACTAGAGATTGGCCAATGTTGTGCCTTTATTCAAGAAAGCCTGGAACTACAGGCCAGTGAGCATACCATCTGTGCAGTGGTGTCACTAGGGTTGTTGTCACCCCACTGCCCCCCTCCAAGAACCTCCTCCCATACCAGGTCATACATAGTAATGTCTTTTGTGCCCATGTTACTCGTAAATTGTAATTCCCGTATATCACTGAACGTAACGGCAATCTCTTTGGCTTGGCTTCACGGACGAAGATTTATGGAGGGGGTAAAAGTCCACGTCAGCTGCAGGCTCGTTTGTGGCTGACAAGTCCGATGCGGGACAGGCAGACACGGTTGCAGCGGCTGCAGGGGAAAATTGGTTGGTTGGGGTTGGGTGTTGGGTTTTTCCTCCTTTGCCTTTTGTCAGTGAGGTGGGCTCTGCGGTCTTCTTCAAAGGAGGTTGCTGCCCGCCAAACTGTGAGGCGCCAAGATGCACGGTTTGAGACGATATCAGCCCACTGGCGGTGGTCAATGTGGCAGGCACCAAGAGATTTCTTTAGGCAGTCCTTGTACCTTTTCTTTGGTGCACCTCTGTCATGGTGGCCAGTGGAAAGCTATTAAAATTACACCTTTTAAATTGCAATATCATACGTACAGTAGCAACAAAAACAGTGCGTGGTTGTAGCACGTGCAGACGAAACCACGTGATTCAGAGCATCATTGTAATTGAGTAATAATGACGGCTCTGACCGGAGCACATCAGAAGGTTCAAAAAGTAAATTAGCATAGAGTTTTAGCCTTGTAGCTATATTAATGCATGTAATCTGGGTTTACGAAAAAAGTTTTTGTTGTTCTAACCAGGGATGGTGGTGGAGGCTGAAACATTAGGGGGCATTCATGTACATGCTTCCCTCTGCCCCTGTGGTCTCATTATCATTTTTTAAAATGTTTAATACGAGGACCTCTATGAGTGCACACGTTCACTCTGTTGCACTGATGCGTGCTCCTTGGAAAGCTTGTAAACTTAAATGCCTTGCAAACCCCTGATGAGGAACACTTGGAGAATCCTTGAAAACCTCATCTACATCATTAAGAGCAGAAATGGGTGGAAAAGTGAAGACTTCTACAAAACTGGCTGGAAAATATATTGCACTGTAATTAGAGATATTTATTTTAAACCACATTTTCAAAATGAAATAGTGAGGGCATGAAATTGCTGGGAAGCTTAAATGGCAGTAAATGCCCAGGGAGAAAGTCAGTGCATTTGGGACCCCGTTTCTATCTGGTAAACCAAACCCATGATACCATAGAGCTCTATAACCCAATGGTGTAGTCCAAATGAAAGTGGGGCCCTGGGAAACAAAGAATGTCAACTTTTAAAAGCTTGATGACTACTTTAAATGTCTTGAAAAATATTCTCTAGTGTCTATGCATACTCAGTGGGAGAGCATACAGCATACAGCCCTTTCAGCCTACAAGCCCATGCAGCCCAATTACACCCAAATGACCTACAACCCCCAATACCTTTTGAACAGTGAGAGGCAACTGGAGTACCTGGAGGAAACCTTTGCAGAAACAGGGAGGACGTGCATACTCCTTTTACACACACTGCTGGATTTGAACCCCATCGCTGGCATTTAAAAGGTGTTGTGCTAACCGCTGCGCTAACTGTGTCACCCTTCCTCATCGAGTTTCTGTGAAAGATTCTGAGTGGTTAGAAAGAGATTGTAACCTCATAGTAACAAAAAATAACCAGTTGCTCAAGTGGACTTTCCAGAGGCATTTAGATCCATTTAATAACTTTTGTTCCCTGCCAGAGTTAATGTTGCTCTCTTCTTGATGCTCAGGGAACTTGTCTTTTGCAATAAAGGCAAATGCTCAATGAAAGATGGCAACCATCCCCTGGTGAATGAAAAGCCTTCTAGCTACTCACTTGATCATGTTGTGGAGTTTGCAGTCTTCTATCACAGCCATTGCCATTGAGAAAATGACATCTATTCTTTGAACACTTTGCTTGGTGCTGCAAGAAGGTTAATTGAGCCTCATTGACCCATTGATAGATAGGCTGCTCCTGTGGTCTATAACATCCAGGGAACAGTTACTACATAGTTACTGCAATGCATTCAGCTGTAAACATGGGTAAAAGTAAATTGTCTTCAGACATAAATTTATTTCTATGGACTGTCTTGTTTGTCAGGAAAACTCTCCACACATTTCTTTCTGCTGTGTTGCATATCCCCTCCAGTGGACTACCTGCATCATTACGTCAACTATCGAGATCATCCAGGTTGGGTGCACCAGAGGGGGGTATGGTTGCTACAGAGAAATGGATCAGAGGTCAATCCACAGGACCATAAATGACAGAGAGAATAACTGGAGTCTCCCTTCTCCTCCACTCCCCCCCCCCCCCCCAACAATGGAGCGATCTACCAGCATTGTTGTCTGAAGAAGGTGTGCAAAATTGAGGACCACTTCCACCCTGCACATAGCATCTTTCAGTTACTCCTGTTAGGAAAGAGATACAGGAGGATCAGACCCAGCAACACCAGGTTGAGGAACAGATTCTTCCCCGGGCAGTGAGAATGTTAAACAACCAATGGAACTGATTACACTAACTATCTGAGACTCTCAAACTATTTATTATTTATATGAATTCTTGTCTTGCATATGTATTGTTTTTCTGTGTGTGTGCTCTTTCTCCATGCTTTTCACTAAGGACCAGAGAACGCTGTTTTCTCAAAAGACAAAGGAGGAAAAACCCAACACCCAACCCCAACCAACCAATTTCCCCTGCAACCGCTGCAACCGTGTCTGCCTGTCCCGCATCGGACTTGTCAGCACAATCGAGCCTGCAGCTGACGTGGACATTTACCCCCTCCATAAATCTTCGACCGCAAAGCCAAGCCAAAGAAAGAAAGAAAGAAACTTGTGCAATCAGATGACAATAAACTTGACTTGCAGGATTATTGCTGGTCCTCAGAGTTTGTAGATGGGATGCTGACCTTGCACTGATGATGTCCCTGAACTGCAATTGCTTGGACATCTATAGTGCACAGATGATATTCACACTTGAGCATTCGCAGAGGAAACACTCGAAGCCATTGCCAACCTTTCACGTCTTTTTGTCCATCCAGAATCTCCAATTTTTTTTGATAATTTTTGTTTGCTTCCATTCTTAAAGTAGTCCCTTTAAGAAGCTGACTTCTTTCCATTCTGTTTCTAGTGCCTCCGAATGAGGCCAATGTGAGAACTATGGTCTCTTTTGCAGCAGAGGTTAAGTTGACTAACCTTTCATAGAAATATTTGTGCAAATGGGTCTTGCATTTATTCATAAGGCAAAGGTCTTCCATGACAAAGGTTCAAGACATGCCCTAGAGGAAGCCTCAAGGAAGCTACCTTTCAAAAAAAAGGCCGATGGGGTCAATAATAAAGTTCACCACCTTCAATGCACCAATTCAGCCTTTGATTGATTGAGCAAAAAAGGGTGTTTAAAGACCAATCTGGTACAAAATTCATGTTCTATTGGGCAGCTGTGAGCTCTGCTCTCTGACTTAAGTTCCCGCGACCTGGACAGGAGGCATCTCAAGGCACTGGAAAGATGAACTGTGTCCACAAAATCCTCCAAGTTCACCAGAAGGAGGATTGTCCTCTCCCAGACCAATATCCAGGGCATTTTGGCTGTCAGCTGCATTAGACAGACCATTTCAGTTGACTGCTGAACACTAGCTGTCATGAGAAGAGATTACTGGGAGGATAGAGAAAAAGGTAAGCTCTATGCCACCTTGAAAAATGCAAAATTGCCACTGACCGCTGGAAATCTCGGGCTCATTCGAGAAGTTTTAGGGGAAGGTGTCAAGAAACTGAGGGCCATGCAACAAGAGCACACAGAAGCCCCGTGTTTGCAGTGAAAGGAGCACCAGCTCACAGTACCCACACAACACCTCGTATGGCTCTATCTGTGGGTGAGATTGCAGTTCCTACATTGCCTTCATTAACCTCTGAATCCACAAAACCAGGATGGATCCTAAGGGACTGCCTAAGAAGATGGAACCAGAGACAAAGGCATGGGATCAAATTGTGAAAAATTGGGAGATTTGGGGGGCAGAAAAATAAAAAAAACTTTTTTTTTCTTTTGGGTGAGGTATCAGAATTTTTTTAAAAAATGTAGACATAAGGCACAGTAACAGGACATTTCAGCCCATGCCGCCCAATTTCAACCAATTAACCTACAATCCCCGTTATGCTTTGAACGGCGGGAGGAAATCATAGCACCCAGAAGTACAAACTTCTTTCAGAAAGCATAGGATTCAAACACCGGTCCCGATCGCTGTAACGGTGTTCCGCTAACTGCAACACCAACTGTGCCGGCCAGATTTATCAGTGTTTGTTGTCATGAACGTGTCAAAAAAAATTGTTGTTTTGCTGCAGCATCAATCACAGTGCAAGTATTTCTGGAAACCACCTTTCAAAATAGATAAAAATAGTGCAAGAGTCAAGGAAAGGCAGTGTCATTATTCGTTCAGGAATCTGCTGATGGAGGGGAAGAGGCTGTTCTTGTGCTGGTGAATGCTCTTCTACAGGCTCCTGTGCCTTTCTCTTGATGATAGCAGAGTGAAGAGGGCATGACCTAGGTGGTGGGTGGTCCTTGAGGATAGAGGCTGTCAAGCTAGCATGGGAGGCCATGAATTGACCATAAATCATACAGTTACCAACACTATTATCTCTTGCTATAATTGGTAGTGGTGTAAATCTCCAGTAGATGATGAGTAGAGTGAAAATGGAGATCTACCTGATTTAGCAAAACTGCAGGCTGAATAGGTCAAATGGCAAGGCTATATTTACAAGTTTGAAACCTTTGTTCTACAAGTTGCTGGACATTGTAAATCATCAATGAATATGACTTGTTCATGTCTCAGTTTTTATAGTGCTTCTTTAGGCCTATTGATTCCACCTTTCTTTACGACTAGAAATAATGCTGCAAGGCTCAATAGATTTTGTGACCAAAATCGTGGTTGAGAATCAAATTCCTCTCATTCTGGAATTTGCCTGCTCTCCAGAAGATGGTGATGCAAGATGGAGGACTCTGTCATAGGCCACAGAAAGTTTGGTATTTGGCCAAAATAAAAAGAAGATTCACCAGTGGTGAATGTTGGAAAGATTATCTGGTTTTTGGTTTGCTCACAGCTTGATCTTAGCCAAGGGGGAGCTTGGTAGTGGAGAACAAATGATGATCAAGGATTGAAATGATGGCTAATTATTTTATTTGGAAGGGCTCAATCGCTCCCTTGTTTGGAATCAATCAACGTCTTAATTATGTGACCAAACTGGGATCTTCTCTGGGTCAGTATAAAGTTGATCAGTCCATCAAGTCACTTTGAAATGTGAGTTTTTTATCTCAATTTATTTCAGTAAAATAATTATATTGTAGAAAATATGCTTTGGATGAGTTATTGACTCCTAAGAAATTGAATTAGTATCAGTGGAGAAGAAATGATTGAGCACTTTGGGTTAAGTATTGCATCGTTTAACTGTTTATTGATTCTTCTTCACAGCTTTGAGCTCAATTGCTCACCCTGTCTGAATTGGTATCTTTTGCATTCTGAATTCTTAACAAGTTTGCAAAATCACCATAATTATACCAAACAACAGTGGAGGAAATACTGTTACTGGCCCAGAGTACCCCAAAACCCAGCAGCAATAGAAATTCACCAAGACAAATGGTTACTTAAACAAAACTTACTTTTAATTTTCTTTAAACATAAAAAAGGGTCTTATTAACTTATTACTATTCACTTACATAACTTAACCCCCTTTTAATTCTAAGCACATGTGTATGCAATGTGTAAATGTTCAGTAAAGTTCTTTGATTCACAGTCCAATCTCACTTCTCACTCCTCCAAGTTCACCAGTATCAGGCAATTGTTATACTGTGTGCAGAATTTACCATTTATGAATATCACCAGGCTCTGGTGCTTAAAGGTAATTGGTTAACACTCAGGAAGATTCTTATTGGTTTCAGAGAGCGATTTGTTGCTCATTGGACACACACAAACTGATTTATTTCCATTTGTCACTTCAGTGATAACCTCTTTTTCCAGGTCACCACAGATTTCCTCTTGTTTCCCATATTTCAGGAGGAAAAACTCTAGCCAGCCATTTCCTCTTGTAAGGACTACAATGGGTTTTTCAACAGGCTGAACTAAGAACTCACAACCGGTCTTCATAGTGGGTTTTTCCCACAAGCTGCCGGCTTGCCAGGCTGCAGCCTCCAAAAGCCACTGCAGAACTCTCTCTCTCTTTGCAAAACCACATGGCCTTCTTGCAGGGCTAACCCAATCCTTGAAAGATCTTATCAGCTTCTGCTTGGTACATGTCAACATTCTGCTCTTGCATTTTAAATTAGATCTCTTTTGTGAATACATAAGCCATCACAATAGTCATTTAACTTCTGACCAGCATTTAATTTGGATTTTCCAAAATGATTTTGATCATGAAGCTTGCTACATCAACTGGAAAAACTGAATTTGACTAGAATATTTCCAGTGTGGATAGTCCAAGGGGCCAAGAGCTCTGAAATTAACTCTGCAATTCTCTGCAAATGTCAGAGGAGAAAGGAAATAAGAAAAATGAAAGGAGTGAAAGAGACATATTTTGTATTACAGCACAGGCCCTTCAGCCCACAATGTTGTGTTGATCTATATAAACCTACTCCTCAACAATCTAATCCTTTCCTAACACACACCCTTCATCCTTTGTTTTCTTCCATCCATGTGCCTATCTTTTGAATGTCCATATTGTACCAGGCACCCCCACCACCCCCAGCAATTCGTTACAGGCACCCATCACTGTCTAGGTAAAGAAAAAGTTTCCTCTGATGTCTACCCATAACTCATAGAAATAATTCAGGGCAAAAAAAAAGGGAATGCGATGATAAATTCTAATTATGTCATTATCAAGTCAAGCTTGTCATCTGGATTGTACAAGTACCACCCAACAAAACAGCGTTCTCTGGGTCTGCAGTGCAAACGCACAACCAGATATAACACATATACAGACAAACAATGCATATGCAGGACAGGTATTTTATCTAGACAAATAAATATTGTTTTGTACATACGCGAGTCTCAGATGGTTAGTGTGAGCAGTTGCCTTGGGCGTTCAGCATTCTCACTGCCTGTGGCTTTGATACGATATACAGGTATGCGCCGCTTAACATCTGTTCGGGCAACGTCTGACCGCACATACGTCCTTTGTCCACGGTCCCATAGAGCTCAGAAGTCCCGATCTGAGAACTGGACGTAGTGGAGGGACTGGACGCACACTTCTCACTGATCGAGAGGGATGCTCATGCCGTGTTGTTGCATATTAAGTAATTTATGAAGAAAAGATAAAATGGGACAAACAACACTGGACATATTCCTTTTTTTTAAACACTGGACATATTCCTGTAGAAGCCAACACCTCCCCAAGAAGAGCCTCAGCCAGGTCCTTCAGGCGTTACTGAGTTGACAGTTCATCAATGGAGGCTATTCGACCTGAAACTCTTCCAGTGGAACACTGAGGAAGTTGAGACTGTGGATGATCCAGGTCCTCTTTGTTAAATTGTGTGTGATATAAGCTAAGAAACTGTTTACATTAAAGTTTAAAAAGTGAAAAAAAATTAAACAGTTTAATTTAGCGTCAGTTCAGTATCCCATATAGCTTTGTTAAGTATATACAGTAGTAGGGTCTTCGCACAACATCCACATCAGATAACGCCCAGTTTCACAGAATGTATCGTGGGCGTTAAGCGGCGCATACCTGCCATCATAGTTTCACTTTTTTTTTCGCCAGTGCGTGGTGTTGCACAAAGGAAAATGAGCGAGGAGAAGCCCTGGGAAAAATATTGGGTGAAAATGGTCGTTGTAAACTAGTTTCATGCTGGATGGGTGCTTTTTTTTTCCCTTTGGAACACTACATCAATTTATTAACTTACCCGCACAGAATGGTACTTTCACAATATCAACACCTAACAATTAACTGGATTGCTTTGGCACATTTTATGAGTTCTCTGCAATAATGTAGAACATACCAAAGCAGAAAACAGTACCTGAGAGAAAAAGATTGGATGTCCATTAATTCCAAGTTTTCTGAATGAATTTCTGATTTATATTGGAGATCACTTTAAAAAAAAATGATTTAATTGTTTGCATCATTACAAGAAAAAAATGAATAAAACATGAATAATCTATAGCTAATGATACAAAAAAACACTTTTATATTTTTCTCCCACCCAAAATTAAGAAAAGAAACACCCACCATTTAATATACAATAATATTAGCATAGACAATCATTAATTGTTATTAAAAATTACTGATTAAGAGGAGTGGTTAAGGTGGAAGAGGTGGACGGAAAATTATCCATAAAATCCATATATGGTTTCCAAATACTATAATTTTGTTTTTGCAGATCATTTCTGACTTTGCATATCTCCATGCCTGTTTTGCCCAGCAAAATTAACAGTATTGATTTGCAGGGTTGCTCAATTCCAGATAAACAGACATCTGATCCAAGAATAAATTTTCAATGCATCCAAACATTACCATGTTATCTGCTGTACAACATTTCTGATCCAATTATAGATCTCTGAAGCAACTCACCACAGCCTATTTATCCAATTACAGTGGATCATTAATCAAGAAATTATAAAGTTCTTATTTGAGTCAGAATTTGTCAGGATCAATCAACTTTTCAGTGGCAGTTTACTGCCTATTGTTTTTTGCCCACAGCCATTTTGAGATTTTGCATCCATTCATTGAATATATACCTTCATTCTCACTCTTAAAAAAAATTGCACCACCTCTCAGACAGTCTTACCTCGTGAGTGTAGCTTCTCATTCTTTGGCTTGGCTTCGCGGACGAAGCTTTATGGAGGGGGTAAAAGTCCACGTCAGCTGCAGGCTCGTTTGTGGCTGACAAGTCCGATGCGGGACAGGCAGACTCGGTTGCAGCGGCTGCAGGGGAAAATTGGTGGGTTGGGGTTGGGTGTTGGGTTTTTCCTCCTTTGCCTTTTGTCAGTGAGGTGGTCTTCTTCAAAGGAGGTTGCTGCCCGCCAAACTGTGAGGCGCCAAGATGCACGGTTTGAGGCGAGATCAGCCCACTGGCGGTGGTCAATGGGGCAGGCACCAAGAGATTTCTTTAGGCAGTCCTTGTACCTTTTCTTTGGTGCACCTCTGTCACGGTGGCCAGTGGAGAGCTCACCATATAACACGATCTTGGGAAGGCGATGGTCCTCCATTCTGGAGACGTGACCCATCCAGCGCAGCTGGATCTTCAGCAGCGTGGACTCGATGCTGTCGACCTCTGCCATCTCGAGTACTTCTCATTACTATGAAACAAAAGGGAAAACAAATCTGTACAAACAGAATTCTCAGCACATCAGGAAGAAACTTGTGAAATCAAAACACTGATGTGGCTTCAGGCTGGTTACAGACTTGACCGGAAAATTATTGACTTGAAGAATTTAATCTATTTTTCCTCCTCATGGAAGCTACCAGGCCCAATCAGAATTTCCTGCATTTTTAATGTTTACCTCATAAATGAAGTTTTCGCATACCCCCATCACTCCTCCCTCCAATAGTTCAGACTTTATTAATCAGCATTTGCTTGCAGTGAAACACATTCTTAATATACATCTACTTTTCCATATTTCTACTCCATATCACCATTCTGAGTCTTCGTATGCATCTTTTTTGGGATTGAGGATGAATTACGTCCACTCTTGTTTTGTGGGTTTTGAAGTGCCTGTTGTGAAATCTATAGTATTTTCCAGTTTGTGAATGGAATTTCTTTCAGCTGCTCATCCAGGGTCTCTGTGTGTTCCCAATGCATGACCTTTGGCTTTTCAATGTATTACCCAAATCTGCTCCTGCTGGAGGCTTCATTGCCGAGCAGTTTCCAAGAGTCAGTGGGCAGGGGGGGACATTGCAATTGTTCAGTGAGGTTTAGGGCATATCCATGAATCCTCTCCAACCACCTTCTCATCTTGCCATCCCCAGTAATTATTTCCATAATAAAGCTTGGAATTGATTGTTTTCAAGTATCTGATGTCAGGCAGGTGAACAACATGACCTATCCACATGACTGAGTGAGTGTAGACAGTGTTTCGGTGGTAACCTGGAGGAGAACATGGATGTTGGCTTGTTTATCCAATGAATTTGGATGATTTTGTAGAGACCGCATTAGTGGTACTTCTCTCAGTGCTTCGAGATGCTTTCTTTACATAGTCTGGATCAGAATCATATGGGAGGGATCAGTTCTGTCTGATAGACAATGTTTTGTGCCAGGTTTGGGGTTTAAATACACCTTTTTTGTATCAACCAATGGATGTGCTGGCATTATTCAAGGCGTAATGAACTTAATATGTGTGGTGGAACACGGTACTGTGGGCACGTCCGGGCATGTCCTCACTGGGCTGGGCAGGATGGCCCGCCTTCAGTACCTGTAGGCCCATCCCATAAGATCCCCTAATAAAGGCCTAGAACCCTAGTCTCCTCCCTCATACCTGCCTTGGGTATGAGCCAGCAGCGTGTCGAAGCATGTCTGGGTCATCTGTTCAATAAAGCCTTTGACTAACTGAGAGTGGTCATTGATCGCACCACAATATGTAAACTATAAAGGGGCAAGAATATGCCTGGTCATTTTTGCCCACACAGTAGATGAGTTCCAATAAATCAATTAGTCATTACATCCAATAATTTTGTCCTTCTAGTACACCTTTTAGAGTTTACCAGAATATGTATGCAGTACGAACAGACAACTGATAATGGTTGATGTTCTTTCCATATTAAGATAAATCGGCTATAATACAATCAGATCTAAGCAGGCTGATAAAATCAACAAACCAAAACTCCCAACTCTATGCAAACTCACAAATTACCTTCATAATTACTCACAATAATCAATCTGCATGATGATCTTCCATGGGCTTGTCTGTATTTATTCCAGTAAAGTCAATATTGACCCAGTTATCAAATTTGCTGCAGAGTTTATGTCAATGGCTCAGTCTGAAAGTCGGTGCTGAGCATACATACTTGAATGATTTCAAGAACGAGGCCCTTTAATTGTGTGAATAGAATGAGGTGGTTCTCCTTGGAAGAGGGTTGAAAAAGGATCTGATATGTTTAAAATTGTGGGGTGTGCAGACAAAGTTGAAAGAGAAAAACGGTTCACATTGGAAGGTGACGAACCAGAGGGCAGAGCATGAAGGCGAGAAGCAAACAACCCAGAAAAATTAAGAAAATCTTTTTTTTGAAAAAACAAAGTTGCCGGAGATTGACAGGCAGTGGAATGGAGATCGATTTGATCATGGCATTCAAAGAGGAAATGTATGTCCTGGAAGGGAAAAATAGATTGTACAGGGATGAGCGAGCTACTATTAAATCGCAATCATACTTTATTTCTAAGCCACAGCCTTGGGGTTGACCACAATTTGCTTTAACCTTCCCATGTTAGGAATGGAATAAATTAGCTGCCCCTCCCGCTGTTAAATCTCAATGGCAACTTATAAATGTGTGCAGTAGATCAGGATTTGTTCAGATGAACCACTGCAATGGAACAGGCTTCCTTTTCAATGCTGGAGTCTGTCCAACATGAGATGACAAATAAACAATGCAAATACTCAACGGAGTGCAACTAGGAGCCACTTCCAGAATATGATTTTATTTTGACTTATTCTAAATTTCCCAGAACATTGGCATGCTCTCTAAAATATTGTTTCTTTCTTGGTTAATAGCTGCATTTCAAATTAGAGAAAAGGTTGAACTACCACTCAGTTTGACTTTGCCTTAACTCCTTGGTTGAATCTGCTGACGTTTAGAAGAGGATCCATTGAATCATGGAAATGTACAGCCCAGAAATGGGCCCTTACAGCCCACCTTTTCCATGCCAATGTTAATCCCAGTCATCCAATGAGCGGTGAGCAAGACCAGCCAGACCCCAAAATAAAACTGGCTCTTCCCAGTGTGACCAATACAACAAACATAATGCCTTGAGATGTGTGATGCCCTCAGCAAAGAAACCAGCGAATTAGTGGGAGGTTGAAGCGTTTGGAGCTGGTACAGATTTGTGCAACTTCAATGAATGATTTAAATATTTTGTTGATTTTTTTGATATGCAATATAATCTATTTACATTTGAACACAATGTTATCCTGTAGGCCTGCTAAAATACTCCTTTATATCTGAACACTCCCTTTTTTTAAGTAACCAGTATGAGGAGGGCAAGAGCAAACTCTGAGCAGAAACGTTCATTGGAAGAATGAGAAGTGAGATTGGGCTGTGAATCAAAGAACTTTTCAGAACTGACACACACATTACACACATGTGCACTTAGAATTAGAAGGGGGTTTAGTAAGTTAAAGTGTGATTCTGTTTTCATGTTTAAAGATAATTAAAAACACCTTTGGTTGAAGTCACAATTTGCCTTGGTGAATATCTATTGCTGCTGGGTTTTGGGATCCTCCAGGCTCGGAACATTTTGAACTGGCGGTTTTTTAATGAATTCTTGTGTTTCTTTTACTTCAGTTAGAAGCTTTGTCTCCCCCCCCCACCCCCACCCCCCTTGGCAGTTCAATGTTGCCAGGTATCTTAATACACATTCATACCCCTTCCACTTGGCAGTTCTTTTAGCTGGTTCCAATTCTTTTCTTTGCCTCAACAGGGAAGCACTAATGACCAGGTAAAATAAAATTTTATTTCCTTCCAGCTACATCGATCCCCTTCTCACTTTTGCCCTGATGGCCGGCGCACCTAAAATTTTCTCAGTCCCAGTGACGCAAGAACTTCTCCAGAACCGAGCGTGGACTTTGACTGGGGTCCAGGTGCAGGAAGCAGGACCAATGGGCCTGCTCTACTTCCACGGACTCTCCTAGCATCTCCTTCGATAATACTTCGGGCAACCATTTCTGGAAGAATGTAACCGGATCCTTCCCTTCCAAATCTTCTTTCAGACCCACAATTTTTAACAGTATTTCTCCTACTCTGGTTTTCCATAATTATCTATCTTCTGCCAGAGGCGTCCCCTCTCTGCTTACCACACGTTTTCTAACTTATCAATTCTGCCATCATTATCTCCCACCCTTTCTTCTATTTCTGACGTTCTTTTTGATAAATCGGTTAAACTGTTTTCTAGTCTGTTAATTTTTTCCTAAATTTCTCATCTTTCTGTTAAATTCTTTAGTCAGCCTATTTAGCATTTGCTTCATTTCTTATAGAATTCCTTTCAGCATCTCTTTCAATGAGAGCTCCAAGTCCTACCCCTCCTAAGAAGCGGCCATCTTGCTTCTCCAGTTTTTTTTTCTGCCTTCTCTCTTGGTGCCGGCGTCGAGCTCTCTGCTGCTTTCTTCTTCACTCGACCAGCCGCTGGATTCACCTGTGGCCGCAGGGCTGCGACCTCCTGTGTTTGCGTTTGATGGTAAGTCCTCCCTTCCTCCGGTTCTACTGCACTGTCTCTGGGTTGTGGCACACCCTCCACGAGGCGCAGCCCTCACCGCAGGCCCCTTGCCTCCCAACGACAGGTCGGGCCTCCCATCACTGAATCTCACTGGGATGGTTTCATTTCCTGAGGCCTTCACAGTCACCCGTTAGCCGCCCTTCATCTTCTGCTGTGGAACCTTCACTGCTGGGCCCTCTGAGGCCTCGGGTCTGAAACTGTCGTCACCATCACGGGTACCTCATGGTGGGCGGAGTCGGGAGCTGGTTATTTTTCCAGTTTTATTCATTCCTTTCACCTGGCTGTGGCTCTCATTTTTCTAAGGTAATGGCTTTTTATCTTTTGATTTTAGCTGTTTTAAAGTACTGCACTTTCTATTTTAACTGTTTTCTTTTAACTTGATTCTGGAGTACCTTTCTACTCCCTCCGCATCACGTGACCTCTCCTCCTCCTCCCCCCCCCCCCAACTATTTCTTAACCAAACACAAAACAATTCCATGCTTATAAAGATATGGAAAAACTCAACAGGTCGAGCAGCATCTGTGGAAAGGGAAAGGAAACATAAAACATTACAGTGCAGTGGAAGCGCTTGTGCTGGCCTACATCTCCCCATCTCCTAACCCTGTATTTTTCTTTTATCCATGTGCCAGTATACGAAAATGCCCCTATTGTTCCACACCAGCCTAGTTTAATGTTTCCATTGAAGACTCCTTATCCACTGACAAAGGATTTCTAATCAACTCTTCTTCTCTTTCCATACATGCTGCATGACCTGCTGAATGTTTTCAGCAATTTCGGTTTTTATTTCAGATTTCCACCATCTGTTTGATTTTTCCTTACTGATAGAGTATAGACAGTTAAAACAAGAGAGATGAAAGCTCAGAGAGTTGAAAGGCTGGTAAAAATATTTTAGTTCAAGATTCTCTCTTACTTATTCACCAACCTTATTAAAAGATTTGCTGGCACAGTGCTATAAAATTCCAGACAAGTCACGGATTTCCTGTGCACTTCATGCAAGGATTTCTTTTTCTGGATTAGCTCCCCTTTCCCCCTTTTCCTCAGTCCTCGCTCCCTCGAAGAATTGCGTATACACATAAACCTCATGAAGACATTGTACATTTGATCGCAAGAGGCTTGTAGCAAGACTCATATTAAAAGAAAACACAATTAATGAGAGAGCAATGCAAGTAGATGACTTTCTGCTTTCATCACAAGCCATTTGTGACCACGAAGCTAGCGTCTTGCTTTGTTTCTATGGCACTGTGTTCAGGCTTTCGATTCTTGAGATGTGGCTCTCAGTTTAATCGACTCATCGAGATGAAAGAATGAGCTAATGTAATTTTACCTCAAGGACCTCTCTGTGGCCAATCTATCAATCTTATGAAAATTGATCTTACTGCTTGTCAAGTACGATTCTGGATATTGTCATTGGTATCTTTTCTGTATTAAATCGACATTATTATTTCATGCAAATAACATCAATTCAGGTAGCTGAATCCAACCATCAAAATCCTTCTGGCTGATTCAATAGTTCAATAGTCATCCACATACTTTCAAGTCACGTTCAGTCTATATTGAACCCGTTTATAGCCACTGAAGTACTGACAGAATATTTTTGCTGTTGTGGCTGGAGACGGAAGCTGAGAAACCCAAAAGGTTAATCACACAATAAGCAGAAATTCTCTTGGATACATCCTCAGGAGAGACTCTCCAAAATCAAAGTATATAATGTTTTTATTCTCTTCAGATCTGAAAGCAAAAGCTTTAATAAGGGTGCAGGAGAGATTCACAAATGCTGCCTGGATTAGAGAACGTATCTTACAAGGAAAGGTCGAGTGACAAGAAAGACTAGAAAGAACAGTGGACGGTCAAACACAGCAGATTCCATTAAGCATGCAGAAATATGTGATGGGACTGCATGGTTAACACAATGCAGTTATAGCACCAGCGATAGAGGTTCGAATCCTGTGCTGTCTATGAAGAGTTTCCGTGTCCGTGTGTGTTTCCTCCAGTTGCTCTGGTTTCCTCCCACTGTTCAAAAACATAGCGGAAATGTTGGTCAATTGGGTGTAATTGACCAACAGGGGCTAGTGGGTCAAAAGGGCCTGTAACCATGCTGAATGTCTGAATTATAAATATTTTGGGGTTTTTTTTCTTTTTTTCAATTTTTCTATCATTATTAGATTTTATTAAATAAAATTAGGTTTAAATGTAGTTATTATAAAATCATATCACAGAATAAGATTAAAATACCTTTCATATCACCTACGACTCCTAGAACGCTTCCACCAGCGTTGTCTCCGCTCCATCCTCAACATCCATTGGAGCGCTTTCATCCCTAATGTCGAAGTACTCGAGATGGCAGAGGTCGACAGCATCGAGTCCACGCTGCTGAAGATCCAGCTGCGCTGGATGGCTCACGTCTCCAGAATGGAGGACCATCGCCTTCCCAAGATCGTGTTATATGGCGAGCTCTCCACTGGCCACCGTGACAGAGGTGCACCAAAGAAAAGGTACAAGGACTGCCTAAAGAAATCTCTTGGTGCCTGCCACATTGACCACCGCCAGTGGGCTGATATCGCCTCAAACCGTGCATCTTGGCGCCTCACAGTTTGGCGGGCAGCAACCTCCTTTGAAGAAGACCTCACTGACAAAAGGCAAAGGAGGAAAAACCCAACACCCAACCCCAACCAACCAATTTTCCCCTGCAGCCGCTGCAACCGTGTCTGCCTGTCCCGCATCGGACTTGTCAGCCACAAACGAGCCTGCAGCTGACGTGGACTTTTACCCCCTCCATAAATCTTCGTCCGCGAAGCCAAGCCAAAGAAGATTTGTATCTTATTTATTTTTTATTCAATATTAATTTTGTTATATTATGAGGAATAGATAAACTCAATATAATGATAGAATTCAATGTTAAGTAAACAATTTCTGATTTACAATTTATCTTTGTTTTGTATATGATATGACCTAATTTATGGTATTAACAATGACTATGTACATAGAGTTTTATTTATTAAACTCAATAAGAATATTTTAAATAGAAAGAAAATACCTCTGGCAGTCAAAATAAAAAAATTAAAATTCACAAACAAAAAAATTCTAGGGTTTCAAATTATAAAGAAGTTAACGACCTCTTGGATTTTATAACGGAAATGTAGTTAAGAATGATGGATTTGTATTGAATGACATTTGGAATGGAGAAAATAGAGAAAATTTGTTGTCTCCAACATGTGTTAGTTGTCAAACCAAAATTGAGATTCTGGATTGTTTTAGCACTGGACAGAACAAAACCAAAGAACACTTTTCCGATCACTTGATCCTTCAGTTATCTGGGAATATTTTATTTATTAGCCATCAACAGCACAAATTGGTCTCGGCTTCTTCAACACAGCCAATATCCTCAGGTTCGAAAAGAAGATTTTTATGCACATAATTTATGAACGTTCCTGGTGAAATCATGTGTATTTTTCTTAAATCAAGAGCAGTTGGCGTTTATTGATTTTGATTCCTTTACTCATGAAAGATCCCATTTTGAGCAAATTGACTGTTTGCTGTACTTTTGTCTGTTTGATCTGTGTTATTCTTTCCAGCTGAGTGTTATCCAGAGATTCTCTGGGAATCCTTCTTTAATGGATTATTCTATGGAAAGCCCTCCACAATTGCAGTGCCCACGTTTGTCGTGCGATAGAGTGAATAATCTTTTTTTTTTAAAAGAGCCAACCCATACATTACTTTATGTGATTTATGCCAAAGAATGCCAAAGAGAATGAAGGTTGTACATTAAGCATGGAAATGCATTCATCTTTGAATCAGTGCTTCATTAGAAAATGGAGGTTAATTTTTTTTTTGAAGGAGCTCGAATAAAACTTACTGACAATGTGAAAAGATCCTTAGCTTGTGGCTTGCATTATCTGTTCTCCTCTGGAAAGTTGTGAATTAACAAAGCAAACTAGCAAGAGAGACTAATTGAGGAGATCAATAATGAAAGGATATAAAATTGAGAGAGGCTTTGGCTGTGTTTGAAGAATTTATTTTTATATCCAGAATAATAACTAGAGGGGTTTGTGAAAGCACAGATTTAGTGTAATGCAGTGGTTCTCAACCTTTTTCTTTCCATAAGTATTCCCTATGCCATCAGTGCTCTGTGATTAGTAAGGGATTGCTTAAGGTGGTAGGTGGGTGGGAAGGGAAGACTGAGAATCACTGCTCTAGGCCCAATTGTTACTGAAATATTTTGCTTGAGAAAAATTGTCAATGACCCATTTCCTTTGGAGTTATGAAACTGTGCACATAATGAGTCAATGAGGTACAATTAAAACAGTGGTTATCAAACTATTTCTTTCCACCCACCTACCACCTTAAGCAACCCCTTATTAATCACAGAGCACCTCCGGCATAGGGAATACTTAAAAGTGGTATGTGAGTGGAAAGAAAAAGGTTGAGAACCAGTGGTGTCATGTGTCACAGGATGAGCAGGGAGATGGGGGGGGGGTCAATATTTTTGACCCAATGAGTAGAAATGAAGCTCTCTAGCTGAAAGGGTGATAAAGGAAGAGTGTTTTGTACATTTAAAAATTACCTGGTGGAGCACTTGATGGGAGTAACCTGCATGAGTCACAGCTAACATGGGCACAGTGAGAGGAATAGCTTCCACATATTCTGTGCTTCCACAATTCTGATGAAAGTAAGTAATAACTGGGCTATCAGTGTGGAAATTAGAAGGTACAAGTATATCCCATTTTACGAAACTAGAGTGTTCCCTATCAAATCTTTTGCAAGCCAAAATTGCGTAAAACAAAGACCCATTCACTACTATTGAAGGCTATTTTCATAAAATTTAAAGCCCATTCAAATCCTTGTAGTGAACACAGGTTTCTTCGTAAAAAGCGATTTTTTGTGAAGTGAGTATTTGTAACACAGGATGTACCTGTGTAGTAATCCCTACTCATAAAATACATTACCTTGGGAGTTACTGTGAGCTGTGTTGTTGTGCAATGATTTGATATTCAATTCAACAGGACATTAACACCTGAAAGGCCGCTAAAGTTGAGACATCACATTTATGTGATAGATACAAGTTTGAATTTTGTTATTTAGTGACAAAGCTTCAAGGAGACATATCAATAAAATAATTCTGGACATTTCTAACCCTCAATACATCAGGACCAAGAATGTAGGCCCCGAGGCTCACCAAGATAAGCAAATCTTCAAATGCAAAGCTGATCTTTGATGTAGGGAGGTTAACTTTGCAATACTTAGATGAAGACATTCAGCTCCTGGGCTTAAAAAGCAGTGTTTCAGACTGCAATTGAAAAAGTGCATGTTGTGGAATCACCAGCGGACATTCAGTGCTTCAAATTACTTAAATAAGAATAATCAGAATCGTTCTAATCTTTCAAAGATTCCATCAAATTGTAAAGAGGGCTTCTATTACTGTTGTTTCTTTCTCTTCTTTGGCTTGGCTTCGCGGACAAAGATTTATGGAGGGGGTAAAAAGTCCACGTCAGCTGCAGGCTCGTTTGTGGCTGACAAGTCCGATGCGGGACAGGCAGACACGGTTGCAGCGGTTGCAGGGAAAAATTGGTTGGTTGGGGTTGGGTGTTGGGTTTTTCCTCCTTTGCCTTTTGTCAGTGAGGTGGGCTCTGCGGTCTTCTTCAAAGGAGGTTGCTGCCCGCCAAACTGTGAGGCGCCAAGATGCACGGTTTGAGGCGTTATCAGCCCACTGGCGGTGGTCAATGTGGCAGGCACCAAGAGATTTCTTTAGGCAGTCCTTGTACCTTTTCTTTGGTGCACCTCTGTCATGGTGGCCAGTGGAGAGCTCGCCATATAACACGATCTTGGGAAGGCGATGGTCCTCCATTCTGGAGACGTGACCCATCCAGCGCAGCTGGATCTTCAGCAGCGTGGACTCGATGCTGTCGACCTCTGCCATCTCGAGTACTTCGACGTTAGGGATGAAAGCGCTCCAATGAATGTTGAGGATGGAGCGGAGACAACACTGGTGGAAGCGTTCTAGGAGCTGTAGGTGGTGCCGGTAGAGGACCCATGATTCGGAGCCGAACAGGAGTGTGGGTATGACAACGGCTCTGTATACGCTTATCTTTGTGAGGTTTTTCAGTTGGTTGTTTTTCCAGACTCTTTTGTGTAGTCTTCCAAAGGCGCTATTTGCCTTGGCGAGTTGTTTACCGAGGTGAAAAAGTTCAAAGTAACTGTGAGAGAGAGCAATAGAACCATAGAACATTACAGCACAGAAACAATCCCATTTGCCTCTTCTAATCTGTGCTGAATCATTTTTCTGTCTTGTCCCACTGACCTGCAACCAGTCCATAGCCATCCATATCTGCCATCCATGTACCTGTCCAAATTCTTCTTAAATGTTAAAATTTCAGCTGGCAGCTTGTTCCACATTCCCACCACTCTCTAGGTGGTCTCTTGTGGTCCTCCTAATCTTTTCCCATTTCACCAGGCTAGCTGGCTCTTCCGGGCCCTCAATTAAGCTGACATTTCTGGCCTCTCCACTTTGCTAAGAAATGTCTCCAGAACATTTCAGTTCCATTCCCTGGTTGCCTTGTAAAATTATTTTCCTATCTAATCTCCTCTTTAACTGCTTCCACCACCATTACAGACAATGAAGGTGAGATCATCAACATCCTCTGTGGA
The DNA here is from genome assembly GCF_036971445.1 of Narcine bancroftii. Taxonomy (NCBI): domain Eukaryota; kingdom Metazoa; phylum Chordata; class Chondrichthyes; order Torpediniformes; family Narcinidae; genus Narcine; species Narcine bancroftii. The sequence goes on from NC_091480.1 coordinate 86,366,036, forward strand.
AAGAAAAAAAATCCTCACAACCTTTAAAACTATTCATTGCTTTAAATGTGTATGCGCTGGTCCTTGATCTATTTATAATGGAGACACTGGCTACTAAACTGTTAAAATGAAAGGAACACGCTGAGTCTTTGCAGAGTTCTGGAGTGACTGGTTTGAAATTGCGTGCTTTAAAGAGACCCGAGAGTCCTTAGCGTCCCAGCGGGGTGGAAGTGACAACAACTTCCGGGCTGCGGCTTTGCCCCGCTCTGAGCGGCTCCCTGGACGCCGCTGGCTGCGACTGCTGGCACCCACCAGTGCGGGTGAGCCACATCAACACCTCTTAATTTATTCTAGTAAAACCTATTGTGATTTTGTACACCTTTGTCAAACCTCCTTTCAATCTTCCTTGCTCGTGAATAAAGTAAAATGTCATGAATAATACTACTCCAAGACCCCAACTTCTCTGAAAAATGTTAAAAATCGACATTGTAAAACCAAAGTTGCGATTGCTATAAAATAGGAAGACTTGAGAAGCATAAGATGCAACAAAAATGGACAAACTGTGAAGGGCTGGAAAGGTTCAGCAGGCCTGGTAGCATCCATGGAGAAAAATAGACAAGCAGCATTTCAAGTGGGAATCCTTTTTCTAGTCCATTCTTGATAAAGGGTTTGGAACCCAAGCATTGATTACCCAGTCCTCTCCATCGAGGCTGCCTACACATGAAAAACAGTTTCTTTCCAACACCCATCACTTCTCCTTGTTACACTAATCAGTGATTGAACCGACCCCACAAAAGGATTGTCTGACTTACTTCTGTCACTATTTTTTGCACAAGAATAACTGTGAATATTTATTAACATCTATTTTTGTGTATTTATTGTCTTTTTAGTTAAGTGTTGCCTTGGTAGTTTTTTTTTAATGCAGCAAGCAAGAATTTCAGTGCATATTTACATTGTGCGATGTATATTTAAGTTCATTATTCATTGTCATGTAATGAAACAGAAAATGCGATGTGACTCAAAATTTCCTTTAAGGTAGACAAAGATTCGCTATCTGCAAAAAAATGCCCAGCACCCCTTACAGCTAGAGAAAGAGAAGCAAAAGGGAGTTTCCCCCCACCACCCACAATAACTGAGAGTTTCCTCCCCCCCCAACCCCAGCACAATAACAGAGTTCTTCCCCCGCCAACAATAACTGAGAGTCCATGGCTTCACCTCCAACACTCCGCAGCCACACAGGCTTCAGTCCGAACCATCGGTAACCTGAGCTCCAGATTCACACCTCTGACACACTCAGGAAGCCTTGTGCATCCCTGTTGATAATAAACTCATTCTCAGATTATCATTTATACTACAACAAATTGTAAACATAATTGCATCCAAATCATCCACTCATATATGGCAGGAATTTGCAAAGGGGCCACAATTTTCAGGAACTGTTTCCAAACTTCTCCTAATCAAAAGAAGGGCTTTGTTTACACAATTCATAGCCACTGGATATGCCAAAGATTTTCCTCAACATCAGTTTCTAATGTTAGTTACTTGTTTAAAATGTTAAACATTAAATGTATAAAACTGATCTTTAAGAAATAAAGGTAACCTTAAAAAGAATTTTCTTAAATAGAATAGATTTAAACTTTCAGGAATCCTCCACATTGGATTTGTGGTTTGAGAATTCATGACCTTTTAGTGATCTTCAAGGTAATGGATTACTCTTCAGGAGACAAGGTATCAGGTGAAGCTTTGCTCCAGCAAAATATAGAGTCCTTTACATTATATTATCAGCGCATTTAAAACTCAACCCCAAATGTGGAAATATGACCTTTTAGTTGCCAATCTTGTCTATCATTGAGGCCTTTTAATGAGTATTAATTGAAGTGGATTGAAGGGCAATTTTGCGGATTGTATATTTCAAACTACAATGTCTGTGCAAATATACAGTGCCCAGTGTATTCAAAAAATGCTGTAATTTCTACAAACCCAAATGTATACAATTAACCTTGAATGAAATCTGGAATGTGCACTTTAATCACATGTGAATTGTTTGATTACAAATTTAAATCTGTGCAGCACAAAGGGAAATAAAGGAAAAATGTGTCTTTGTCCCAACCATTATGGAGGACACTGTAATATATTATGCAGCTGTAATAGTTCATTTCAACAATACTTTAATAGTTCTGTCTTCATTTAACGAAGGTTGCAAGCCAATTCAGACTCAAGGACAACTGGACATAGCTACCTCAGGAAAATTGTCTCAATCATTGAATATGTTGGAGGTCTTTATTATGCCCCAGTGGTTCTCAACTTTTTTCATTCGACTCGCATACCACTTTAAGCAATCCCTATTCCATAAGTGCTCTGTGATTTATAAGAGATTGATTAAGGTGGTACTTGGGTGGAATGAAAAAGGTTGAAAACCACTGTTTTAACTGTACCTTATTGACTCATTATGTGCACAGTTTCATAACTCCAAAGGAAATGGGCCAATGACCATTTTTCTCAAGCAAAACGATTGGATCTCGAGCAGTGATTCTCAACCTTCCCTTCCCACCTTAAGCAATCCCTTACTAATCACAGAGCGCCGATGCCATAGGGAATACTTAAAGTGGTATGTGAGTGGAAAGAAAAAGGTTGAGAACCACTGCTCTAAATTGTGTCTGATGAATTGGTTCTTGTTGAGAACAACAGATGTTTACTGATAGATGAATTGTTCATAATGCAATATTTACCTAAGGGGTCAGATTTAATTGTCCCTGGTGATTATTCTCTTCCTTGCTTGTAGCTTTGGTATTTACCCTGATTACAATATGCACTCAAGGCCTTGAGCTCCAAAGAAACTAATATTACAATTAAAATACATAAGTTGGGCTATTATCTGCCCTCCAAATGTATGAAAACTAACACCCCAGATGATTTAGTATATCATTTACCCCATTCAAATCAATGTTAAAATTAATATTGTTTAACAATTGAATAATAGGGAGGCAATTGAAAGCTTTCCTGCCTCAGGTGTCCAAGAACACAAGGGTTTGAGTGGTTGGGGGAAGTGGACCGCTTCAGCAGCTGGTAGGGAGATGGTAGGGTTGTGGAGCACCAGGCAAGCTAGGAATGTGATAATTTGACAATAAGTACTTTACATCTGTACTGAAGATATTTGCTGGAGAGGTATGAAAATAAAATAGAACAACAAAATCACCTACAAGAGTGTACTTCTTTGAACTAAAATGAGACAATAAATAGAACAAATAGGTAATAAATATTCAGTTATCCTAGTGCAAAAAACGTGACTTGGAAATGGTGGAGACGGTCCTTTGGTGGTGTCAGAGTAATCGTTGGTTCGTGTAACAATGGGAGGGTCAAAAGTATGATAGCTGTTGGAAAGAAAATGTTCTTGAAACTCAAGGTGCTGGTCTTCAGGCTTCTGTACTTTCTGCCTCAAGGTAGCGGTGAGTTTTGACCAGGGTGATGGTGGTCCTTTATGATGTTGGCTGCCTTCTTAAGGCAGCGCCTCACATAGATGCAATCGACAGATGGGAGGTTCGAGCCAGTAATAGGCCTGTTCAGGTTTGTTACCTTCTGCAGCTATCTGAATTCGAAGTCCAAACCAGTCTGTGATGCAACCAGTTAGTATACTCCCCACAATTCGACTGTTGACATGCCAAATCTCCTCGGACTCCTTAGAAAGCTGAGGTGTTGGTGTGCCTCCTTCATTGTTGCCTTGATGTGTTGGCTCCAGGAGAGGTCTTCTGAAATATGGAATACATGAAAATAGGAATGGAGGACTTGCACCAAAATTTATCATCAAAGTTCCAGAGCGATGTAACATATCCCGGAGATGATTGCTCTACTGTTTCGTTAACAAAAGAAAACAGGTTTCACTTACCTTTAAAAGATAATGCAATTTTTTAGCTTCTTCAATTCTTTTCATAGATATCTTCCTTTTGAGTCCCTTTTGTCTGTTTTCCTAACCATTCTCATTTGGACCCATCTGATTCATCTAGCTCCATTTTGAGCATCTTCTTTCACATAGTTAAACAAACAGCAATTACATCTTTATTTAAAAATAATTATCTGGCATCCAGTCTAAAACAAGGATACTGCTTCCATAATATTCTGGGCAAGTATGAAGAACTTGTGGATTGTACATTCTGAACAGATTTTTAAAAAACACCAAAATGCTGGAGAAATTCAGCCGGCCTTTTTCAGTGTCCATAGGAGGCGTCTTTGTCCTTATATAGATTCTGAAAGACCAGTGGAGTTCCTCCAGCATTTTGGTGTGTTTCTACTACAATAACAGTGTTGGCAGACTTTTGTGCTTTACTCTGAACAGAGAGTGTGGTTAGGATTTTATTAAATTTTGCGAACTATGGCAAGGTCACTTTAAAGTGCATCAGAGGTTATAATTTAATTGAGTACAATACATATTAGAAGAACTGAACACCACCATCCCCCCCCCCCCCCCCCCCCACCAGTTTCACTGTGTGTTTTGGGCACAGAAGCATGTCTGATCCCAGATGTGTTTAGTGGTGGCTAAATTCTAGCATGGGGAAGATGGCCTTCTCAACAAACAAATCCTACTGCAATGTTCCTGAGCTGGTCTAATTATTCCAGTGTACATAACCAATAAGAGATGGATCCTCTTAATTCTAGCATGGGGAAGATGGCCTTCTCAACAAACAAATTCTCCCGCAATGTTCCTAGACTGGTGTAATTACTCCAGTGTACATAACCAACAAGAGATGTATCCTCTTTAATAATAGTCCCACCCCCAACCCTAAACCCCACTCAATTTATCCTGACCCCATTACAATCTCAATTTATGCCCAACCAATCCTCTGCCATCCATGACTTAGTCAAGTTCACCTCCTCCCTCTGCAATGAGAAGATGGCATACCGTTATACTTGCTTAATGTACAAGGACTGTTCTGTTGGAAGCACGACTTTAGCTCTTGTTCAATGTATACACGCATCACCAGTTTAAAGCACCATTCTCAGCACAAAATAATTTTTCAGCCTGTAAGTCTCCAGAACTAATTCTGTGTGTGCAATCAGACAAACCTGAATAATTAACTCTGCTTTGTCTCAAGACCTGTACATTCCACAAAGACAAATCAGTTAATTATTAGCAATTTTGAAGAATTGACCTTGCAAATATAATCAAGTTTAAGGGTAATGGCCAACCACGTCATAATTTAAGTTGCAATTCCCCAGTAAGGTATCCCAAGTGGATTGTGTTGTCTTCTGATGGAGTGCATGGCCATGTTGTGAGGACTGTGTGGATTTAGGGTTGCTGCTTGATTTGCAGTAGTAGCTGAGTAAATTTGAATAGTTTCCATGAATAAACTGGAGCCTGTGAACCTTGCCCAAGTTAGCCCTACGGAAGTTGTTTTGGTGGTGCCAGTTCCTTAAAGAATCACCCTTAAATTTTGGGAGGGATTTGTTGCCAAAGTAATGGTGAGTTCAGCTAAATGGTACAGTTACTGTAGCAGTTGGCACAACGCTATTACAGCGATGGTGACTCGGGTCAAATCTAACGTTGTCCGTAAAGAGTTTTTACGTTCTTGGGAGGAGTGGGGGGGGGGGGGGGGGGAGAAAATGGCACTGTATATGTGTGAAAAGGAAAAAGTGTGTATCATGGTTAATGTGATTTATGGTGTGAAAAATAAAATTTTTTTAAAAAAATAAATAAATAAAGAGTTTTTACGTTCTCCCCGTGTCTAGGAGGGCTTCCTCTGGGTACTCTGCTTCCCACTAAAGACGTACAGGGTTGGTAGATTAATTGGTCACATGGGTGTATTTGGGCAGGGCTGTCTCACGCCTTACCTGCTTTATCTTTAAAAATTTTTTTTAAATAAACACACTTTTCTGGAGAAACTCAGCTGATCAAGAGCTCAGGTCAAATGATCAACATTTTGAGCCAAAACCCTTTATTGAGACTGAGAGAAAAGGCTTCCTGAAGCAGAGTGTATTCCGTATCAGATTCTAGTACCAGCAGTCTACTGTGTGCCTTAAATGGTGAGTTTAAAATGTTGAAAAGGAATAAAGATTTGCCTTCCAACAGTGCAACTCACACCTGTCGCTATGCAAAAAAAACAAATGGAAGAGTAGTGGTGACAGGCATGTCAAGACACGGGATGTAGAACAATCTGTGTGGTGTTCATTGTGAACATAGTAATTCTGATCATCAACTGCCCCATGAATGAGAAGGCATTTAGCTTTGTCAATATAATTGTCAAATATGCAATTCCAAAATTAAGAGGTTTCTTCTAAAATAAAAGAACGTTGGAATGATAATATCAGTCACACTCCACCTTTCTAGCCAAGCCAGAGATCATCATGGTCCTCATTCTTACAAGCCACCAATTGCCTCTAAATAACTTGCACTTTTTAAAAAGCAGTTATGCTTTCTTTCTGTCTTGTTCCAAGACAAGTCCATTTCCAATTATATGACGTTGAAACTAACATTGCCAGTCGATCTAACTTCTATTTCAGAATCCCACCCCCATTGCACATTGAGGTTACCTTGGCATGCCATTAGCAAGCCAGATTTCCAGCAATGTCTTGAGCTGACACTGTATGTTGGGTGGTGGGAGAGGGTGGGTAAGAATCTAATCAATGAGGCAGTCCACAGAATGCACAAACTCCTCCTACCCTCAATCACTGACAAATTCTGGTCATTAAAAAATGCTGGAGGAACTCAGCCAGTCTCACAAAGGAGGTGAAGTCATATTACCGGTGTTTCGGGCCTGAGCCCTTCTTCAAGGAATAAGCAAAGATCAGGAAGGCACCAGAATAAAGACTGTAGACTGGCAGGGGGGGGGGGGGGGGAGAGTCAGACCAACAAAAGGTGGTTTTGGCTCTGTGAAAGGAGATAGGCAAGAGGGGAGAGAGAGAGAGAGAGAGAGAGAAAGAGCGAGACTGCTGGGGAAAAGGCAACAGGAGAAATAAGAATTGAGGGGAGGATGGGTTTTAATAGATACTGGAGAAGTCGATGTTAATGTCATCTGGTAGAAGATGAGGTGTTGTTCCTTCACTTTGTGGGTGGTCTCTGTCTTGCAGGGCATGAGACCGCACATGTGGGTGGTCTCAGACAAAGGAAAAAGATTTCCAAAAGAATTTCTGGCCATTGTGCTGCTCACCTGAAAAGGAGGAAATATAATAGTAATATCTAGGTGGGACAAATAACTTCTATATTGGTTTCATAAATAAACATATTGGAAGTGTGATTGGTTCACAGAGTTGAACGTGCAAGATCTGATACTCGGTCTTCATTTACTTTGTGATGAAAGAGTAGCATCAGGATATTCAAACTGGGTTTATTAACTCAAGATGAGGGAGAGATTTGCCAGGATCATACTTTTAATCAGTATCTAATGGCACATCAGGTTGATATGGACTGGCTTTAGATTTAGATAGACAATGCAGCAAATGATTCAGTAGGTTAATAGCACAGGAATCCAGGCTTGTACTAGAATGTCATCTAGGGTCAGAGAGAGGTACTCATGCCATCTTCACCATCAATGGAATTATTTTTTTACCTGCAGAAGAGGGATCAGGGATCTGGATGTCAAGGGGTATTTGGGCTGGAATCTTGTGGAACAAAACAGAGTCAGAATTGAAATAAAGTCAAGGTCAAAAAAGTCTGCAAATTTTAATCAATTCTCTTCAAACCATCAAAGGTAATGCATATATGCCAATATCTCCTATCAGGAGTGAAGGGAGAAAACTAATATTTTTGTTGTTGTTCAGATCTAAGTCACATTGTTTCAACGGAACAAAGCTTCTGTGATACCCTCACTAGTTGGACATGCCATGTACTGGAGGCTGTAATTACTTCAAGCTGATGAGTAATGTGGAATAACCCAATTACAATTTAAAACAGAGGCAGTTGACATTGCAATAGTTATGAGTCATGTCACAGATTTAGGAGAATTACCAGACCGAGGAGAAGTACAGCAGTAGCTCTTAAACTTTGCAGCAGTCACTCAAAAATCATATTACATCATGAACCTTTCAGCCAGATAGATTTCCACTGCCAATTAAGTAGCTGCTTTCCACTTGCCTTCCTTACTATATTTAGATGTTACAATGACATCATTTATGTAATATGGAACAAAGATTGTTTGCAGCAATAACATTTCTACCTGGACAGAACTCGATAAGTTGTTTATGTCTGCATTAACAAAAGAATTTTTCTTTTCAAGAGAATTTAAACAGTAAAATCATATTTTCCCACTTAATTTTTGTTTGTGATTCCTCATTAATAACAGGTTCGAAGAATGGAGCACTTTGACATTGCACTCCTGTCAAAAATGCGTCAGACCTTCCAACTCCTTGGCAACAAAACATTATTAATTAGTGATCTAGCTGGTTGCATCACTGTTTGGTATGGAAGTGCCAAACTCCAGAGGGTTGTTAACTGCCTGCGACATCACGGACAGCTGTATTCACTCCATCGATGACATCTACAAGAGGTGGTGTCTTAAGAAAGCAGCCTTTATCCTCAAGGACCCCTAACCACCCCAGGCCATGCCCTCTTCACTCGGCTACCACCGGGCAAAAGGTACAGGAGCCTGAAGATGAGCACTCAACAGCACAAGGACATCTTCCCTTCTGATTCCTGAATGGACAATGAACCATAGACACTACCTTACTTTGTCATTTTATTTCTCTTGCATTATTTTAAATTTATTTTGTAAGGTGGTTTATGTAAATATTTGCACTGAGGCTGCTACAAAAGAACAGATTTTGTGACATGTTCATGACAATAAATTCAGATTCAGATTCTAAACCAGTAGTTGAATGTGGAAACTATTATCCTTTGGGGCCACAACTGCCAATTCAACTATTAGCCTCTGGGGCCACAACTGCCAATTCAATTACTATCCTCTGGGGCCACAACTGCCAATTCAACTATCATCCTCTGGGGCCACAACTGCCAATTCAAAAAGATTACAAGGTTACTGCATTATCATTTGTAATACAAAGATATAGAAACATTAGCTTCCACTGTTTTGCCTAAATCAGAGGTTCTCAACCTTTTTCTTCCCACTCACATCCCACTTGAAGCAATCCCTATGCCATCGGTGCTCTGTCATTAATAAGGGATTGCTTCAGGTGGAATGTGAGTGGGAAGGGAAGGTTGAGAACCACTGCTCTAGACCCAATTGTTACTGAAATGTTTTGCTTGAGAAAAATTGTCATTGGCCCATTTCCTTTGGAGTTACAAAACCATGCACATAACGAGTCAATGAGGTACAATTAAAAGAGTGGTTCTCAAACTTTTTTCCCCACCCACAAGCCACCTTAAGCGATCCCTTACTAATCACAGAGCACCTATGGCATAGGGAACACTTAAAGTGGTATGTGAGTGGAAAGATAAAAGTTGAGAACCACCGGCCTAAACAATGTATCGGACTTCAGAGCATCCCCATGCATTCATTAGTGATTATTTTTCCATTTCCTGAACCAATTATCCAAATTCACCTTTATTGCCGAAATCTGGACAGCTTTATGACGAACACCTAAAACAAATTCGGAGTTGGCTCAGACTCATTTGCGCAAGTTTAGTGGCACAGACGTCCGCTCATGCTAAGGTGAAGGTGGGATTTTATCCTTGGGGAACAGCAGTCTCATCATTTCATTGATGTCATGCTGTTGCAAGGGTGTGGCGGGGGGGGGGGGGTTAGGGGTGGGCTCCAATCTTCATTTTAGAGACCAAAGCGAAGTGCATTGGAGGGAGGAGGGTTGCAGCTACTTACAACTGGCCCTCCTGCCCACCGATGGCATCCCCATCTTATGCAAATGAAATTATCGTTCCACTTATGCAAAGGAAATTATCATTTTAAAAAAGGCCTGCAAATCCTTTTGGGTAATCCCCACCTGTTCACTGTTGTTACCAGATCTTAATTCCTGTGCAACTGAAACTTAATTGGTTGCCCAAGCAACTCTCTGAAAAGCAATTGATCTGGAGCACATACAAGTAAAGAGACATGACTTATTTGTACATTCTAGTGACTTGGTTTGATAATTTGAGCTTCCATTTTCAAAGAACTATTTTCTATATATAATAGAGATAATATTTTTTGCTACATCCAGTGTTTTTGAGAACAGATCCAGGAAACTCTCCTCATTTTTTTTATTGTATCTCTCTGGAGTGGATACAAGCTTCAGTACTAGAGATCGAAAACATTTTATTCAAACTCATTATGCTCCCCAGTCAAGGTTGAAACTACTTCTCACAGAACTGGTGAATTTTATATGATAACCCATTCTGGACAGTTGGCAAAAATTATGATCGCAAAAGTAAAGTTGTTTCCACTGATTCACAAATGTTTAAATCATCTAAATTATTTGTAAATGGATTTAAATTTGAAAGTATATTTAGAATGAAATATAATGGGTGTTTTGAAATGAATATTTCCTCTTAAAATAAACATGATTTGGATCCTGGGAAATTAAAATTCAATTTTCAATATGCTATTCTCATAATGAAAGCCACTCAGTGCTCAAACATTTGTTGGAAACCCCAAAAGCTTATTCAGAAGAGAAAATGCAATCCTCAAGCATTATTAGGGTCTTCTGGTTGACGACTTATGGAAGTATTGTGAAGGAGAGCAGCAGCAATTATCAAGGACCCTCACCACCCAACACACGCTCTGTTTTCGCTGCTGCCATCAGGAAAGAGGTGTAGGTGCCACAAGACTCGCACCTCTAGCTGCTCCCCCTCAATCAGGGACTTAATTGAAGGACTCTTACTTTGGCAGTTTGTCTACTTCTCTTTATTTGTTGAGTGAGTTTTTTTTTGCATCGCCAGTAAGTGGTAATTCTGCCACACCCACAGGGAAAAAGAATCTTGGTTGTATGTGGTGTACTCTGTATGTACTCTGACAATAATTCTGAATCTGATAAGGTTAGGGCTGAAAGCCGTTGGTTAGAATGTGCAATGAGCTCTGCTTGGCTGGTCACTGGCTGATCTGCAGAAGGAAGTGATGAGCTTTGGTCATGAAGTGGGTTTTGGTTATGTGGTGCCACTGAGAAGTAAATGCTGAGAACTGAAAACAATGTCTTAACACACTCCTATCTCACAGGACCTAGATCAATGACAAAAATGACCAAGGAGTGGCAGATGTAATTTAACTTGGACTAGAATGAAGTGCTGGATTTTCCGAAGTTAAACCTGGGCAGTGTTCACACAGTAAATGGGAAGGCCTTGCAAACTGTGGTAGAGGAGAAAGACGATGAGGTACAGAATATGGTGAAATGGAAAGGGTGCTGAGGAAGACATCTGACATGCTTTGTTATGCTGGTTTCCTTAATATGCTGCTGAGGTGCCTTTGGGACAGCAGAGTCACATCTGTTGCCCTAATTTAGTACAGGTATGCGCCGCTTACCTGTACTAAATTACAAAGAAAAGGTACAAGGACTGCCTAAAGAAATCTCTTGGTGCCTGCCACATTGACCACCGCCAGTGGGCTGATAACGCCTCAAACCGTGCATCTTGGCGCCTCACAGTTTGGCGGGCAGCAACCTCCTTTGAAGAAGACCGCAGAGCCCACCTCACTGACAAAAGGCAAAGGAGGAAAAACCCAACACCCAACCCCAACCAACCAATTTTCCCTTGCAACCGCTGCAATCGTGTCTGCCTGTCCCGCATCGGACTTGTCAGCCACAAACGAGCCTGCAGCTGACGTGGACTTTTTACCCCCTCCATAAATCTTCGTCCGCGAAGCCAAGCCAAAGAAAAAAAAAATGCGCCGCTTAACATCCACGGTGCGTTCTGTGAAAATGGGCATTATGCAATGTGGACACTGTGTGAAAACCATATTATATACTTAGCAAAGCTATATGGGATACTCTTGGTGCCTGCCACATTGACCACCGCCAGTGGGGTGATCTTGCCTCCAACCGTGCATCTTGGCGACTCACAGTTCGGCAGGTAGCAACTTCCTTTGAAGAAGACCGCAGAGCCCACCTCACTGACAAAAGACAAAGGAGGAAAAACCCAACACCCAACCCCAACCCACCAATTTTCCCCTGCAACCGCTGCAACCGTGTCCCGCATCGGACTTGTCAGCCACAAACGAGCCTGCAGCTGACATGGACATTACCCCTCCTTAAATCTTCGTCCATGAAGCCAAGCCAAAGAGAAAAGAAAAGAAAGATGGGATACTGTAGTCTACCTGTAAACTTTTTACTTGTAAGTGGGGATCAGTGTGGGGTCCGACATGGGGCTGTGGGGAGAGAGCAGGCCAGTGGGGTCAGTGTGGAGACCGACTCGGGGCTGTGGGGAGAGAGCAGGCCAGTGGGGTCAGTGTGGAGACTGACACGGAGCTGTGGGGAGAGAGTGAGGCAGTGGGATTATTTGGGATTGTTACAGGGCTATGGGGAGAGAGCGGGGTAGTGGGATTAGTTTGGACTGATAGGCTGTGGGGAGAGATCGGGGCAGTGGGATTAGTTGGGACTGATAAAGGGCTGTGGGGAGAGAGCGGGGCAGTGGGATCAGTTTGGGGATACAGTATACAATTTCCTATAGCTAGCAATCATCTTTTCTAAATTGCTGCCCACTGAAAAATTATGGGACCACGGATGTATACGCAATGGAACATTGCCCAAGCGGACGTTAAGCTGTGCATAACTGTAATTTATCCACTTAAGAGGTAATGTTTGGAAGATGACTTTTCAAATATCTGCGAAAAGGAAGAAAAATCAAACAGCACTGAGATATTGTCGGACTCTGGCTTTACCCTACCCTTAATTTAGTCTATGTGTCATCTGAGTCCAGCGTGTTCGTTAAATGAAGTGATAGGAGAAGGTATTCGGTTCAACAATCAGTTTATTACACAGCATAAGAATAAAGCTTAACAGAGCTCTGGTTCAGTCGTTAGTTCATAGGTCATCTGCACAGTGAGCTATTCCCCAAGACTGACCTCTACTGTCCAGTCTCTACAGTTTATATAGCTCAACCTTATGATACAGAACAAAAGTTGGCTTTCTTTGCTAGATTTCTTGCATAAGATATCTGGGGTGTAGAGCTCCCATCTTAATCCTCAAGCCAGAATATCCTGTTGTTTTGATCAGAAATCAATTCATACCCCAGATATTTCTAATTATTTCTTTGGTCTCATCTGGCCATATTCTTCTGTGCTACTCAACACCTCCTTCTGCCTTAGCCTTTTTACTGAGTTAGTTTCCGTTCTCTTTGTTTCTGACAGTCTCTGTCAGGATTCTCTTTGTTCTTGTCTGGCCATCGTCTCCTGTGCTCATCATCACCTCCTTTTGCCTTAACATTCCTACTAAATTGTTTCATACATATCCTCTCTTTTGTATTTTGGGAGCAGGCAATTCTCTTTCTTTGGCTTGGCTTCGTGGACGAAGATTTATGGAGGGGGTAAATGTCCACGTCAGCTGCAGGCTCGTTTGTGGCTGACAAGTCCAATGCGGGACAGGCAGACACGGTTGCAGCGGTTGCAGGGGAAAATTGGTGGGTTGGGGTTGGGTGTTGGGTTTTTCCTCCTTTGCCTTTTGTCAGTGAGGTGGGCTCTGCGCTCTTCTTCAAAGGAGGTTGCTGCCCGCCAAACTGTGAGGCGCCAAGATGCACGGTTTGAGGCGATATCAGCCCACTGGCAGTGGTCAATGTGGCAGGCACCAAGAGATTTCTTTAGGCAGTCCTTGTACCTTTTCTTTGGTGCACCTCTGTCATGGAGAGCTCGCCATATAACACGATCTTGGGAAGGCGATGGTCCTCTGTAATCAGCCAACTTTGCTACATACTGTGGCTGCCCCTTACTTACATTACTCTTTCCCTTCACCATGAGGTAAATATTAAATTGTTACATAGTACTGAATTCATGTATACAAACTGAATAGTACATAAGCATATATTCTACATATTTTCTATGATTAATTAACCCCTATATTCCAACAATATTTAGAGTTTCAGGGTTCAGAACCAAGCTATTTGACCAGCTTGTTGTAAATAAGCCACTGAGCTCTTCAACCAGGTATTCCACTGATTGCAGACAATGGCAGGCTTATCAGTTTGGACAAACAAATGAGTAGTAGGAGAGGTTATAGGACAGGGACAGCAAAACTAGTGTGGGCCCAATGAGCAAAGTAAGGTGAATCATGTCGAAACCAGTCTGACCAGGACAAGCTGGAGACACTGAGCAATGGTTCAAAATTAGCAATCAACTCGAGCTCAAAGTCAATTATTTCCAAAGTTCAGCAATTTTATGGATGTGGAGATTTTTTTTTCTCTCTGTTTCTATTATTCCTTCAATACTTTGCGTTGAGAATGTTAGGATAAAAAAAATTAAACTAAGCCAGCATGCAATTTTTTTCGGCAAAGAAACTTGAAACAAGATGAAATAAACTTGGTAAGTGTGATAGCAATGTTCCTTTCTGGAGTGGTTACAACTGAGACATAACAGGCTCTGAGGTGGAGGATCCTTGAATTCCTCACATTTTTGTGTGACCACTTGCTCCACAGTTTTGTTTGTGTTAAACCGGAGGAGATGGTGCTTCATACAATATGTATTTTCTGTGGCAGTGCCTAAGGTGAAAGCTGGGGCTTGTTTACTGGTTAAGGATGAATGATTTCTCAGGATGCCTGAAACATTCTTGCCCTCTCAGCCTTCCCCAGCCTGTACTTCTCACTTTCCCACAAGCTCTCTTCCCAACTCCTTCTTAAATTTAATAAATAGTAATTACATTGCTTCTATCCGTCATCTATCACTAGAATGTACTAATAATAATATTAGCCTTTTGTTTGCCTGGAAATTTTGCCTTGTCTCTGTATTTGTGATTAGAAAAATTCAATAGTGGTTGAGAAATGTTTGAACATCATAATTCGCCCTTAGGTAATGAGGGGCTTTCAAACAGCATGTTTAGATGTGTTTCCTTTCTGATGTAAAAATGACAGATTTGACAATTTCAATGTGAAATGTTACTTGCAAAGAAGCTGGTTTGTTGTCTATCTTTGCAAAGCAACTCAGAAATGATGTTATACCACAATGGGATTTCCATGCTGGAACAAGTGAAATTGGAAAATGAGCAAGCATTTTCTGTGCGTGCCTATGTATGCGTGCCTATGTATGCGTGCGCGTGCGTTTACATTTGTGTGAGCATGTGTGTGCATTTACATGTGTAGGTGTGTTTGTTTATGTTTGTTTGTTTGTGTTTATGTGTATGTTTGCATGCGTGAGTTTACATGTGTGTATTTATGTGTGTATTTACATATGTTTTTATGTGCTGCGCTGGATGGGTCACGTCTCCAGAATGGAGGACCATCGCCTTCCCAAGATCGTATTATATGGCGAGCTCTCCACTGGCCACCGTGACAGAGGTGCACCAAAGAAAAGGTACAAGGACTGCCTAAAGAAATCTCTTGGTGCCTGCCACATTGACCACCGCCAGTGGGCTGATAACGCCTCAAACCGTGCATCTTGGCGCCTCACAGTTTGGCGGGCAGCAGCCTCCTTTGAAGAAGACCGCAGAGCCCACCTCACTGACAAAAGGCAAAGGAGGAAAAACCCAACACCCAACCCCAACCAACCAATTTTCCCTTGCAACCGCTGCAATCGTGTCTGCCTGTCCCGCATCGGACTGGTCAGCCACAAACGAGCCTGCAGCTGACGTGGACTTTTTACCCCCTCCATAAATCTTCGTCCGCGAAGCCAAGCCAAAGATATGTGCCTGATTACATGTGTGTTACACCTCACTGACAAAAGGCAAAGGAGGAAAAACCCAACACCCAACCCCAACCAACCAATTTTCCCCTGCAGCCGCTGCAACCGTGTCTGCCTGTCCCGCATCGGACTTGTCAGCCACAAACGAGCCTGCAGCTGATGTGGACTTTTACCCCCTCCATAAATCTTCGTCCGCGAAGCCAAGCCAAAGAACATGTGCACTTATGTATATGTCTGTTTACATGAGCGAGAGTGTGTGTGTGTGTGTAGCAATGGTAATAACCAAGTCAATGGTTTTGGCATAACAATAATTTTTATTATTAATAATATAAAATTTCTTACTTAACTTTAAATTTTACTCTAAACTTGTGTGTGTGTGTGTGTGTGTGTGTGTGTGTGTGTGTGTGTGTGTGTGTGTGTGTGGTGTGTGTGTGTGTTTTGAAGGAAAGAAATAGGCGGCCTGAAGAGTAACATGTGACGCAAAAGTTGGTGAAGTTGCGGAGAATGAAGAAGGATGTGAGAAGGTTCAGCAGGATCCAGATCCAATGCAAATATGGCCAGAAAAGTCACAATTGGAGGTTCTTTGTGAGACATTGACATTGCACTTTGAGAGGTCAAATTTCAGAAGAAAGAATACAGGAATTAACTGATGTACAGGGGGATCTTGGGGTACAAATCCATAGCTTTCTGAAAGTGGCAGCACAAGTTGATGGACTGATAAGAAGGCAAATGGCATACTTGTCTTCATTGACAGGGATATTGAGGATGTTCAATATGTTCAATATTTTATGTTCTATCATATCAGATGCACAGGGATGACCCATGTCAAGAAGATGACCACTATAACTTTTTAGTGTGGAAAAACAATGCACAATGCTGAGAACTGATTTTGGAATAGTTTTTATAAAATTTTAAAATTTAAACATACAGGCCCTTCCAGCTCACAAGCCCATGCCGCCAAAATACCCCTATTAACCTACAACCTCGGTACATTTTGAAAAGTGGGAGGAAACCGGAGCACCCGGAGGAAACCCACTCAGATGCGGGAAGAACGTACAAACTCCTGACAGACGCTGTTGCATTCAAACCCGGGTCACTGGCTCTGTGCTAACCACTAACCGCTGTGCTAACCATGCCTTTGTATCTAACAGCACAAACATTCAACACATTAAACATCATTGTGAATCGTAGATTCAACATCCATCTTGAAATAGAGCCAGTAAATAAAACAATTGGACATGGTGGGAGGAATTTTACCTTTGGGGGCAAAAGTATAAAACTGGTAACATTTTTTTTCTCTATAAAACCTGCACTGTGCACTGTGTTAGGGGCATGTTGCAATGTGTTGTTGTGTGATAACGTGACAAGACTAGAGTAGATATTACCCTGGCGCAGGACCCAATCGGGAGCAATTGGTCCATTTGGCTTAAAACTGGCCCTGAGCCCATGCCACCCTATTACAACCAATTCACCTACAATCCCCTGGGGAACCGGATCCCCACCCCCCAGGGAAAACCCACACAGATGCGGGGAGAACATATAAATTTCTTACAGACAATGCGGGATTCAAATCCCTGTCCTGATCGCTGGTGCTGTAACAGAGAGTGGCGCTAACCGCTACACCAACTGTGATCCCCAAAACTGGTAACACTTGAATATGATGCACAGTATAGATTATAATGAAAATCATTTATGTGGACTGGCCAGTCTAGACATTAGGCATAGACATATCACCCAAAGTTAAAATCAAACCTCATACTGCGCAGTAACATTTGATTAGAAGAGTTTGATGCAATGTTTTTTATATTGTTGACTTTATGGATTCCTGTTTTTATTCAGTTCCATCATTCAATTCAAATTTTTAGTTCAGGTGTACTTTCTGTGGAAGAAATGGTTCAGATCCTTCCCCAGAGTCAATGGCCGCAAGATGCATTGGCCCTATTCATTGTCAGTGATGAAACAGAGTGGTTCAGTGAGCTGCTGTTCCATTAATATTTTACTTCTGATTTGAGTAAAGACAGAATAAATGATAAAGCAACAATTATGTGTAAACTCACATTTATCTGCCAGAACATTTACTACTTCAGGAGTTTTCTCACATTTTACAAGTTCAGCTGCTTGCGGAGTTTTAAATCTTCAGCTCTGCACAAACACCCAAGGAGTGCTCCATCATTCACAGATAGTTTGCCAGTCCAGTTTGACAAAATAGAAACAATTAGGCTTCAATATTAGTGGTAACTTTGATTTTGTAGACAATTGAATGCTGGGTGATGGGGAGGAACAGATAGTGTACCCTGTCAATCATTCATTCATTTATTCATTCATTCCTACGCACATACACACTTTGTTGTCCACCCACTCAAGGCAGAAATAGTAACACTCTTGTTCAGGAAAATGTGGCATTTACATCATAATGCTATTAGCCCAAGCTTACAATGGACTTAATTGAGATAAATCAAGGGTTTTACTTTGAAGCAAGCATTGTGTTGACAAGTGCAACATTTTCAAAAGATTGTGAGCCTATTTACAATTCTGAGCATGTCTTATTGACGATCCTCATTACCATCTACAGGAACTGATGGTTTAAAGCTTTAAGGATGCAGTGTACAAGCCTCTCAATATTAAACATAAGGTGACTCACATTAAGTGAAAATTTGACCCACAAATGATGCTGAGTTATTAATCCACTCTGCATCTTTAGAAAATCAAATATTATAAACATCACAAAAGGTTAGTCTGAAGATGCAGCAGGTAATCAAGAAGGCAAATAGGATGTTGGCCTTCATTGACTTGAATTTCAGATCAGTGAGGATCTGCTACCACCGTGCAGGGTACAGGTGGGGCTGTTCCTGGAGTGCCGTGTACAGTTCTGGTCTCCTGTGGTTTTGGGGATGGGGCAGAATATTTCATAGAGTTAGACATCACAGAAATAGGCCATTTTCTCAGCTCGTCCATGCCAATCATGATGTCAATCTATGCTAAACCCATTCCCCTCATTCTGATCCACGTACCTGTCCATATGTCTTTTAAACATCTCCTCACCACCTCACTCTGTAGAAAGTCTTACACTCAGGTCTCTTTTAAAATCTTTCTCCTCTCATTATAAACCTATACCATCTAGATTTGGATTCTCATACCATGGGGAAACAACCTGTAATTATCCAGCCTATCTATGCCTGCATTATTTTATAAAGCTCTATAAAGTCACACCTCAGCCTACTTTACTCCAGGGAAAACAGTTCTTGCCCATCCTTGGTCAAGGCCACTTTCCCGATAATCATTTTGGCATCCTCTCTATAGCACAGCGACCAGAAATGCACACAATATGCTGAGGTGACCTAACCCACAATTTATACATCTATAGTATGAAATCTCAATCCTATCTCCATTGCCTAGGCCAATGAAGACAAGCTTACAATATCCCTTCTTCACCACCTTGTTTGCCAGTATTACCACATTTACACAACTACAATGTGTAATAGTCAATAATGTAAAAGTCAATTCCCTATATTTGGCCATGGCCGCCCGCCCATCTGAGCTCCCGATGCCCTGACCGCCATCTTTGGCTTAGGCCTCAGTTACCCACCCACCTGAACTCCCGATGCCCCGACCACTGTCTCTCACCCAGGCCCTGGCTGCCTACCCACCAGAGCTCCCAGCGCCCCAACTGCACACTCTTGCCAAGGCCCCAGCCACTTGCCCGCCAATCTGAGCTCATGGTGACTCAACCGCGGACTCTTACCTAGGCCCCAGCTGCCCATCTGAGCTCCTGATGCTCCGATTGTGGACTCTTACCTAGGACCTGGCTGCCAGCCCACCCATCCGATCTCCCGAAGCCCCAAACAACACAGGTACTTACCGTGATGAAGAGTAGCAGACATGTAATAGACAACCCCCTAAATTTTACCCCAAATATATGTCCATAATATTTGACTATTACACAGGTATACACAATATGTACTTGTATCCAGAGTATAATGTTCACTTACACTCTTTCAACCAATGGGTGCACCATCCCTGCAGTCACTTCCTTGAAATCCTTCCATCTGGTCTTGGTGACCTGTCAGCCTTTAAGTTCAAGTTTATTATTAGCATTCAATTGTATAAGTGCAACTGGATGAACAGAGTTCTTCAGTCCTCAGTGTAATAACACACACACACACACACACACACACACACGCACACACGCGCGCACACACGCACACACACACACGTGCGCGCGCACACACACACACGTGCACACACACATATACACGCATGCACGCGCACACACACACATGTGCACACACACACACACACACGTGCACACACACACACATATACACGCATGCACGCGCACACACACACATGTGCACACACACACACACGCACACGCACACACACGCGCGCACACACGCACACACACACGTGCGCACACACACACACACACACACACACACACACACCGCACACTGAAGTCCCAGTTAATGAAGTAGACAAAGGTGGTGTGGTCAAACTATAATCATGGCTTTTATTAGCAGAAACTAATGGTACAATAATGAAAGACAATGGGTGCATAAAGAGTTATACCCAAGGGGAGTGTCTTAAGTGGTAGAGATAATACACGTCCAATGTCAGTAAAGCAGGGCTAGGCAGAGTGGGAGACTGACACCTCAACATAGATTCACCACCCGCACGCACGCCCACACACACAGATACACACACATTTGCATAGACACAGATACACACACATACACATGCACGTATACACACACCTTTTTTTAAAAAAAGTCCTATGATGTAGAAGAACCCGCTTTTTGTATTACCTTGGTACTTCAGATTCTGATTTCAGATTTATTGTCAGAATACATACATGACATCATATACAACCCTGAGATTCTTTTTCCCGTGGGCCAGGCAAAATTATTACTTATTAGCAGTGGGAAAATAAACCTGTATTCAATGTACACATATAAACAAATAAATGTCAACAAACTGACTGTGCAATATATAAATAAGGTGCAAAGGTAAGGGTCTTTAACTGAGTCCCTGATTGTTGAGGAGTCTGAGAGGGTTTTGCCCGTGATCGCCTGGGCTGTGCCCACGACCTTTTAGTTTTTTCTCAGGGGCTTCTTTCAGATCAGGGGTCCCCGCACCAGACCGGGTCGGCGCACCATTAAATTGAGGTGGCGTCGACCTGGCGTGCATTCCGTCATCTCCCGGTGCCTGGGAACGGTGGGGGGGGGGAGGGAGGGGAAACAGTAGCGGGACGGGGCGCCTTTAAGACCGGCGGGGAGGTGGAGTTTGCTGCGCTGAAACCGCTACATCAGTTGTAAGTGACCAGAGCGAGTTTGTGCAGGACCTGCGGGTGTCGGCGTCGGGCGAGAAGCAGTCAGAATTAAAGCAAGCGACTGGATGCAAATAGCCTCTCCTCCTCCTCCAAGCCATCTGTATCCCACCCCCTCCTCCAAGCCATCTGAATCCCACCCTTCTCCTCCTCCAAGCTATCTGTATCCCACCCCCTCCTCCTCCTCCAAGCTATCTGTATCCCACCCCCTCCTCCAAGCTATCTGTATCCCACCCTTCTCCTCCTCCAAGCCTTCTGTATCCCACCCCCTCCTCCTCCTCCAAGCTCTCTGTATCCCACCACCACCCCCCCCCCCCCTCCCCAGGGCAATCTGTGACCAGAAGCCGGCCGCGACGATGCGCGGCGCCGCAGCGAGCTGCATCTTCCTTCTGATCTGCTCCATCGCGGCCGAGAGCAATGGAACCAGCACGGGTAGGACATGGTCAAGCTCGCCCCCCACCCCGGGGGGGGGGGGGTGTTGTGTGGGGTGGGGGAGATCCGAAACGCCTTGGGAGAAGGAAAAGAGTTGCAGGAAACTTTGTTAGAGTTTCTATTTAAAGCAATTTTGTGTGCTCTGTTTTAAAATATGTATCTTTTTGCTTTTAAGAGTCCGAAATCCGAAAGTTTCATTAATGATTACTGCGGTTCGCATAGCAACTGGAGCGCTCCAAGCCGCCGCGTCTCCCTCCAGCCCCTGCCTACTCCTGTTTGCCATGTCGTTTGGTTTGGTTTCTATAGCTTTTGATTTTTATTGGGGGGGGGGGGGGGAAAGGCCATGATCTCAGCAGACTCGTCGGAAAGAAAAATAGACGAGAACGGGGAGGGACTCCCCGTCAATCCGCCAAAAGTGAGCCCGTTTCGGTTTTCCGTCTGCGTTAATCCGATCGCCCCACCACTGATGAGTTCGTGAGTCGATCGCAACGCCTTGGTTGGTGGGGGGATCTTGGTCCGCATCAAGCAGGCACGGTTGGACCCACGGGTATCCTCGCACTTTGGAGTATTTATGCTTTTTTTTCTCTAGCGTTGAACAGTTGATAATTACCCCAGCAGTTGGCTACAAAGTTCATGAGTGGCTGTCTTTTTAGTACGTGGAGGAAGGAAATAATTAAGTTGTGAAACTTGCCTGTGTTCCTGTAATTGGTCCATTTTTGGGCATCAGCTATAAAGCAAGCTCATTCCATTCGGTTTATCTGAAAACATTTACACATTTTGGGGTCTGCTCCAAAACCAAATCCCAAATTTTAAACGCTGAAACAATAGGGACGCGAATGATTAATGGAGATTGCAACCTGCAGATGCCATGTTGACTTGCACTGAATAGAAAACCAGCCCCACACTGATGTTGGCTGGCCTTGGTTTAGCATTCCATTCAAGCACCAAGTTACCTGACCATGTTCATCGGCACTTGGGGGGCTGGCTGTTGTCAAGGTCGTTTGTGGCTTTTGTTCAGGAGATTGCTTTCTGTGTGGGGCAATGGTGACAGGGTTGTTTTCTCTCAGCGGAGAGCGTTCAGTTCGTCCAAGGGTCTTGGTTTGATGAATTGCACAAATTTAAAAAAAGAGTTCAGATTATTTATTGCATTTTGAAGAGATTTCTGAAAATTGTTTATTTAGGAAGCTTGATATCCAATTCCCCAGTGGTTATAAGGACATATCTATTCAAACTTTCTCCCTGCTTTGGAGATAACTGATTGTGGCCAGAGAACATTTGGATCCGATTTATGGTCAGAATACATGCATGACATCACAAAATCCTGAGATGCTTTTCCAGCTGGCAGGCAGAATTACCACTTTTTTGGTAGTGCAAAAAAAAACTACTCCCATCTGAACAAATAATGTATACAAACTCTGCAGTACTGTGAGTGTGGGGTGGGGGGGGGGGGGGTGGAATACAGCAAAAGTATGAGTCCTTAAACAAGTCCCTGATTGAGTTTGTTGTTCAGGAGTCTAATGGTAGAGGGGTAGCAACTGAACCTGGTGATACAAGTCTTGTGGCATCTGGACCTCTTTCCTGATGGCAGCAGCGAGAACAGAGCATGTACTGGGTGGTGTGGATCCTTGATGATTGCTACCGCTCTCCAACGGTAGCGTTCCCTGTAGGTGTTCTTGGGGAGGGATTTTCCTGTGATGTCCTGGTCAGTAGAACTGATCTCAAAATTACCTTGGGTGAATGGGAGGAGAAGAGCTGCTCGGTCAGTGAAGCCTGTTAGGATATCTGTGGCGTGTGAAAATTTGACTCTGCACTCACCTTAACTTTGCACACCAAAGAAATTTCACTTGGATGTGTGCCAAAAATGACAAATAAAGACCTTGAAGTTTTTTTGCTGTAGAATTTGCACTTGAATTATTTTATGTATTTACACAAAATATTTTGTTTACTCTCAATATAACGGTTGAGTTTTTAAACTCAACAGGAATATGTAGTAAATGGAGTGATATGTGTCATACGGTTTAATTTTGGCATCATGTTTGGTACCAACGTGTGGGTTGAAAGGCCTGTTACTGTGTGGCTTTGTGTAGTTAACACACAGGAGTTGAGAGTTCCAGAATTTTGAGAGGAGTGAAGTTTTCTGTGGTCTGGAAACATTCAGGTTGGATTTTGGATTTGCACTGCCAATACAAGACCAGATTCAAGATTCAGATTTATTATCAAAATAAATGCATACAACCCTGAGATTCTTTTGCATGTCTGTGCTCTAACAATGACCAAATTGCAATCTCAATCTAATCCTGGTGTTAGCGCCTTGTGTAATAAGATGCATCCTATAATTGCTGTTTGTAGTCATTGGGTTCTACCTCTATATTCTCATGAGGTAATTGGTAGTAATTTGGTTGGTAGATTGTGCCTCTTGGTATATGAAGTGATTGAATAATTTCAATTCCACTTTAAATGGTGCTCCTAATTTAAAAAAAAATTACTTGCTGAAGTAAAACCTTCAATGGTTTCCCTTTTGGCTGTCAATTTAGTTTGGAATTCCCAAGGGCCCAATTCAAGTGTCACTGATCACTGAATAACTGAGGCTCATTCATTTGTACAGAGGGTCAGGTCAGACTGATCCTCCATGGCTGGTGCTTTCCTTCAGAAACCTTATTCTTTTTGCTAAGACAGTTCAAGATTTGGGTTTTCGATTTGGAGTTCTAGCAAAGGAGACAAGTCGAACAAGTGCGCAGCTTTCATTCTTTTCTCCAGAAGTCAATGGAATCACTGACATTTAATGATTGTAAATGGTTTGGTGCTCAGTTGCTATTTTGGAAAGTTAGAACGAACATCTGTAATGCTCATAAGTTGGTGTGAAGGAGTTGGGATGTCTCGTTAACCTTCCTGTTGATGTCGAGCGATCACAAACACTGTTACCTCTAAGCTGTGCGAGCACATGCTTTGTAACCAGTGCACAAAGGAAATTAATGTACGCACAATAATGTAGCAATTATGCTTGTTGAAAAGCTCTGGGCTTACTGTTTCTGTTAACAAGTTAGTCAGTTACTTATTAACTACTTATTTATATTCTAATTTTTTTTTCCTTTTTTTTAAAGACCTTATTTAAAATTTTTATAACATGAATACAATAAAGAATTACATTTAAAGAAAAATAGAAAAAAAAAATTAAAAAGGTATGATTACAATATTACATCAGAAAACTACACAAAATAACCCCCCCCCCCATTAATTGTAACACAATATTAATAGTCTAACTTAAAGTTAGTCCAACCCTTCCCCCCAAAATAAAGAGTGAAGAGTTAATAAAATTGACAATATTATATGAAAAAAAAAACCCACTTACAAAAAAAGAGATAAAACTTAACCTAAAAAAATTCTAACAACAAAAAAAAAATTGTCAATACTAAAATATTACACTTAAACATATATTTAAATCAAACTTAAATGCATATAATTAGCAAACGGAGTCCACTTTAACTTATAAAAAGACATCTTATCCTGAATTGAAAAAGATTTCCTTTCCATAGTCAAACAAAATTTAGAAACATTTCCAAGTTTACATTTGCACAAGAGTAGTGAATGTTTGGAATTATCTAACCAGGGAAGTGGTTGAGGCTGCCTCATTAAACATATTTAAAATTCGGTTAGATAAATTTTTACATGATAGAGGAATTAGGGGATATGGGGAGAAGGCAGGTAGGTGGAGTTAGGTCATAAATTAGATCAGCCATGATCGTATTGAATGGCGGAGCAGGCTTGATGGGCCATTTTTGGCCTACTCCTGTTCCGACTTCCTATGTTCCTATGTATTCAGTGTGCACATTTTTATCACGGGGGGAAAAAAAATTTGCACAACAAAAGATTTTTGCCCCGACCAACTACTGACTCTGTTGCACCCATCCTGTCACCTTTGTTTAAGAAACTGGTATATGAATCTGACTTCCCTGACCTCCAAGAAGAATATCTGGAATTGTCTTCCCTGGAGGCTTGTTCATCATGTTTTGTTTTAAAAAGATATATTTTGGAAATTAAGTCAAGGGGGGAATTGGCAAGAAAGTGTATGATGCAAGTCAAATCTTGCCTGTGAGAACAGACTGTTTGCCATTGCAATGGCAATCGAGGGCTTTCATTAAAAAGTACTTTTAAATCTGCATAAAATTTTTTGTGCTTGTAGTATTTCAAGGGGAAGAATGCTGTACATGAATTGATATGAATGTGCAGGCAGAGTCCCCTACAAAGAAGTTAGCAAAAGGTTGGTTTTGGGGGGGGGGTTGGGAGTTAAGGCACCTTAACCAAAAGCAATCAAACAGATGGGAAGGTGTTAAAGTGTATGATGTTCCCTCATTGTTGGAGACTGAATGACCTACGTCGGTGCTGTCTGTAAGGGATTTTGTATGTTCTCCCTATAACTGCATGGGTTTCCTCCCACCCTTCAAAATGTGTTGGGGGTTATTAGCCAATTGGGTGGAATTGGGCTTGTGGGCTGAAAGGGCCTGTTACTGTGCTGTATGACTAAATTTGTATTTTGCACCTATTTTCCCATGTAACTTGAAAATGTGGTCAGCAGGTTTGAACATGCAAAATTTTCTTCCAACCTGCTTTGCATGCAACAAAGGGGTCAAATCTTGCCTGTGAGAACAGACTGTTTGCCATTGCAATGGCAATCGACGGCTTTCATTTAAAAGTACTTTTAAATCTGCATAAAATTTTTTGTGCTTGTAGTATTTCAAGGGGAAGAATGGTGTACATGAATCGATTATGAATGTGCAGGCAGAGTCCCCTACAAAGAAGTTAGCAAAAGGTTGGTTTTGAGGGGGGGTGGGGGGGGAGAGAGTTAAGGCACCTTAACCAAAAGCAATCAAACAGATGGGAAGGTGTTAAACTTAGAGGAATTGTACATTGAAGGTGAATCCTCTGGGAGGTAATATTGATCCCAAATGTGTGTTGAACAGCCTTATTACATCCCTGCTGAAAGAAATTAAAGCTCTTCAGGTTTATCTTCAAATCTGAATGGCGCAATTGCATGGATCCTTGTTGTGTGATTACACTCATTGGTTTCTACTTTGAGGGGACTGGCAAATGAAGTCTAGATTGGAGCCAGGTTTGGACAGGTGTGGGTTTTCAAACATGTGATAATTAACTTTTTTAAAGCAGTGGGCCAAGTGAGGAATCTTAGACAAGGCACAAGGATGACTATTTTGCACTTTGAAATCGAGAAACTGATTTTTGTTTTAAATGTTGGGTGGTCACTGTAACCACTCGTCCATCCCCTCTATTCAGTGCAACAGGCGGCAATCTCATTCTACAATTTGTACTAGAATCTCTACAAAATCAGACGTGAACAATATAACCCTCTGACAAAGAAATGACATTGATAAACTATTCTCTTGCTGCTGCCCCTTCCTTGAAAACCACAATCTACAGAATTTTGTATGCACACAAGGTGTGCATGTTCCATCAGGTTTGACTGACGGATGACTTTTTTTTGTCCCTTCATAATGCAGATTTGGCATTCGTGCCTCACTGGGGAGGTAAATGAGCAAGCGGGCAAAAATATGTTGGATGCAGTGCTAGGGGTACAAGCGCTCATTTATTCAATTTGGTGGGAATTGTTTAAATGGTGTTGAATTGTCTGTTTGCTCTTCCCAATCAAATTTGGGTGCTCACTGAAACCAAATAAGCAATTAAGATGATGAATGTACTTTGGCCTTCAGTGAGACTGCAGCAAGAATGTCTTGCTACAATTACACAAGATGTAGTGTGATTGTGACCACAACTGGAGTATGATGCTTAATTCTGGTTTCCTTCGGGGGTGGGGGGGGGGGGGGGATGTCTTTCTATAGACTGATGCCCATTCTGATTCCTCAGATAACTGGAGAATCTTCTGAGCTGAGAGTAATGAGCACAAAATTGGGTGACATGGAGTTTAGAATTATGATCCTTATTGAAATGACCAAAATTCTAACAGAGCTCAACAGACTGGATACAGCAAGAATGTTTCTCCTGACTATGGTATCTCTGGTTCTAGGGTGAGAAGGATGGGAGGAGAAGTTTCTTCACCCATGCTTAAAGATGAATTTCTAGTCCTGGGAGGCATAGAGGGGCATGGGAAAGACCAACAATGTAGTATTGGGGCAGATGATCAGATGTGGAGCAGGTTGAAGGCCTGAGAATCTTGCTTCTATTTTCTGCTTCTAAGCCATACAAGCCCCATTCATAGTTAACCTGAGAAGGTAGTGATGGGCTAGACTAAAGAAGAAAAGTGCAATCTTAATAGATTTTTTTTTTGCTGTTTTATGTAATAATGTGGTTTGCTGGATCTCAAGTGGAAGAGTTGGTTATGTTGGCATCTCAGACAGACCTAATTGGCATGGTTGACCTACAAGGTCTGAGGTGGTCTGTGTTCATCAGTTAGCATTTTCCCAGTGTGTCTTTGAACAAAAAATGAATTTGTACATGTGGGTGTTTCAGTTCCATCTTTTCAGTCATAAGCCCAGGCTCCCCTATTTGTCTTCAGATAAGTGAGCACTGCATTATGGAACCCAATATGGGTCCAGTAACATAACCACTGCACTGCAGACAAAAAAAAATTGTCTCTAGACAGTTGTGGCAGGGGGTTGGTGTTGCATCTGCCACTGTTAAGATATATTTGTAAAACCATTTCATCTGATATTAGTCATAGTGAATCACCATGTCTTTCCTGCAATTCAAGCATTGAATACAAATCCATGTGCTCTGCTTTCTGTTTGGGTGGAAATACTGAGTGAAGCTGCCTTGGAGTTTCTCTTCCAAAGTTGACGTGAATGAATATTACCTAATTGATGCGTTTTGAAGTTGAATATAATTTTCTTGTTAGATTGCAAGCTTGGGGATTAGGTTATTGGAAATGCCAGGTACTATTTCTTTGCCTGTTTGACAGACCTATGGTCAGTAGATATTCATTTGCAGTTCCCTGACCGGCTGCTTTCCCAGCAAGTGTGGGCCTTGTGAAACGTGAATGAGCTGAACCTAGCGTTCAGGAGATTTATAAACGATAGACCTGGATGTCTTGTATTTTAGTTTTGAATGTGGTACACGTTTGGCATCTTTGCTGTTCCCTGTTGTTCTGCACAACCTTTCAGCACCTCTGACCACCAGTAGAAAACCAGGTCTAAAGCAGATAAGGTCTGTTTTGGTATCTCTTGGCTCTGAACTATTGAAAGTTGGGAGTTTGTCATGTACGCATACAATGTACAAATGTCCTGAAGTTCTTTCTTGCTGTAGCCACAGTGGTATCTGCAATGTCCCAACAGTAGTAGAAATTAAATTTGCCACAACATGCTGTTGGACAGATCCAGAGGTAATGATTTGTAAAAGGATAGATAAATATTCACAGTTGCAGTTAGCACAAGACAAAAAGTGATGTTTCAGGAGCTCGAACAGATCTTTTCGTGGTGCCAGGGAAGTTTATAGTTGGGTTATTAGAGGGGAAAAATAACCTAGATGTGCTGGACTTCAGGCTTCTGTACCTTCTGCCTGAAGATGGTTCCAAGAAGTTCTGACCAGGGTGGTTGGGGTTCAATGATGTTGACTCTTTCCCCGAGAAAGCATCTCATGTTGATGTGTTCAGTAGATGGGATGTCGGTGCCCATGATGGACTAGGCTAGGTTGCCACTTTTTGTAGCCTTCTGCCTTCTTGGGCACCCGAGTTTCCAAAGCAGGTAGTGATGCAACCAGTCAGTATCTTTATCACAGAAAACCTGTAGAAATTTGATAGATTACTCGACGCTATGCTAAATCCACTTGGGCTAGGGTTAATTTTCTTTACAGTTGCCTTGATTTGTGAACTCCAGGGGAGATCCTCTTTTATTCAAGGTTAAAACTTCCTTTATTCTCCTGTAATGGTACAGGATATAATGGCAGGCAGAAGGTAATTTTGTGTAATATTAAGGCAGACATAGCATCCCCATTTGTGTTGCTTGGCACCCCTTTTAGTAAGAGGAAGATCTTTGGACTTGTAGGAACTTGAAGTTCAAACCATCTCCACTGTAGTCTTGGCCTCCCCTTCTGAAAGACCACAATAACCTCCCTTGGACTTTCTGGCGCTGAGAAGCATGATTGATCTGAAAGCAATTAGCTGATGACAGAGGCAGGGAGTTTGCTTAATGTGTCGGGTTTACTCACTAGACAGATAACATCGCTGAGCTGCTAGTTTACTTTTTCTTCATCTGTGCACGCAACTACAAAAAGATGGGGAGATTGACCAAACCAGTTTTGGTCAAAACAAAAGTTAGTGTTAAATATTTAGAAATGTGTTGGATCTGTCCTGAGTGCAAATCAATTCCTACCCTGTTGTTTATTTGACAACTGAGTTGCAAATTTCCACTTGTAATCTAAACAGGTGAATGTTTTATTATGGAAGTTTTCCCACACCATACTTAGTCAGCATATTGATGGTGGTATTAAATCTCTCTGCTTGCAATAGTTAGCTAAAATGAATTTGAGAAGGGATTATTGATTGGAATTTGGTCTCTGGTAAGTACTCCTATGTTGTACCACGAGCACCTTGTGCTTTCACATCGACTGCCAGGGAATGAATGAGGCACAGGCAGTAGCGCTGACACCATTATTTTTTTCATTTAGTAGATGCTGAGAAATTAATTTTCCAGTTTAATTCAAAAAGAGTATTTTGCATGTAAAGCATCAATATTGCAGAGGCTCGAAAAATTCAAAATAAGTAGCAAAACTGCAGCACTTAATTGTGGGAAATGGGGATTCGGCTCCTAGCAAATCAGAGTTCCCAATCTGGGGTATTGGTAAGGGTCTACCCACAAACAGCACAAAGAGGCAGTCCTCATCGATGTGGCCTTGTTCCTAATGTGAGGAAATTTGCCAGGCATTCATGTTGGAGAGATGTGACCAAATCCAGCAAATTCTTCAAAACAAGCTTTTGGTGACTGTGCTTAATTGGCTCTGGTTTGGTAACGAAGCCATTTGAATGGTTGAAAGAATGACCCATTTGCAGCCTGAAGTTGTGTTTGCTTCCAGCATTTTCTGTTTTTGTTTCAGATAGCCAGCATCAGCTGTTTTCTTCCCCCTCCCCAACATTGCTGGGCTACCTCTGATGTAACTCTGTATTCCTCTCACCACAGAATAGTCTGGCCTGCCTTTTCAAGTATTCCCTTTTATCTAATACTCAAGTGCTAGAGAACGCAGCAGGTTGCTGACGCTCTATGGACCTGTGGATTTTTCTCCAGCACTTTTGCATGTTAGTTACAATCACAGTGTCCGTAGACTTTCTTGTTTCATTCCTTTTTATCTCGTTTCCAGCTACAGTTAAGACCCTGGCATCGGGTATCGATGGGGATTGCTGATGCAGGATTTGTGAATTTCCCGGTTGCCTGAAACTCGCTCTTGCAGTACTGAACCAATACATTAAGAATAAACAGTTTAAATGACAAAAGACAACGTCAAGATATTTTAATGGGGTATTGGGGGGGGTGGGAGGAAATAAGTATTGTAGTCCTTAATTATGTAAAGTTCACTTTAATCAGGTAGTTCCCATAATTACAACATTTGAACCCTGATTGCTGGCATGTTAACTGTGCTAACCGTGCCACTATCATAATTAAGCCCCCCTTCCCCCCCCAAGTTTCTAGATGAAGCCTTACTAACGATATACTAATAAAGATGGGCACTTACTAGGCAGGGATAGGGAGACACTTTGGGAGAGTCACCCCAGCATTGGCTCTTTATTCTGTACGATGCGATTGCATTTGCACAGCTTTATTCGAACAGCTGCCCTGGACAGGGCACTACTGGGGTGCTCTACTAATTGAATGTTTGGCTCCCACCTTCAATAAGGGATTGTGTGTGGCTTTGGAAATTATTTACTTTTACAAATGTAATAAAATTATAATCTTGTATAATTTAAACATTGCTTAATACATATTAAACATAAAATAATTGTTTCTTTTCTTTGTTTCCTTTTGTGCTGGTTGCTTGAATTTGGGATAACGGGGATTTTAGTGCACTGCTGTTGACCCTGTTTCAGTGAATTACTCTGTGTCCTCCCTCCATTTCCACCTCCTTCAGACAGGTCAGCTGCAACCAGCAGGATATCAATATCTTCCCAGCTTCAGCACATATTTGTCATGCACACTCTCTGGGTCTCCACCCTCCTCCAGACAATCACCTCTGCGAGTTGAAACGTGCTACTCTTATAAATTTTCCACTCTGCAGAAAATCTGAATGTAGGGTTAATCGCTTAGTTTAAACAAAGCATTGAAATGCCATTTCAGCTGTCCATCGCATCTGCTAGCCTGAGTTCCATCAACCTGGACCACCTTTTAATGTCACTTGATGCAGTGTTATCCAGAAATAGAGTAGCCAGCAAAAAAAAAATGGCAGAAAATAAATATGTGAAAAAACACGGAAGTTTAAAATTTGACGCGCCTCACTGTTAGTTCGCCAATCTACGTGGTCTTGAGCAACGAGAAAATTCACTTATCTGACATCTGCTAATCCCCATAGATGCCGGATGCTTGGGATTTTGCTGCATTTTGTTTTAGGTGCACACCTTTGTGCTGTTGGCTCCTTTCCTGCCCAGTTTTACCCTGCTAGTTTTAACTTGACATTGTCATGCTGCCAATTGGTAGAACCTGCAACCAAATTTCCAGCTTTCCAGATGGTCCATTCTGCATGGCTAGTACTTATTACCAGAGTGAAGGTAGGGGAAGGAAGTTTTCTTTCTCCAATACCCACACCCTAAATGAATCTTGAGATGTTTTATCAATTCAAACCAAACAAGTTGAGTGCTGGAAATATTCAATATTACCTGTTTGTATCTTGAATGTGGAGGAATACTGATTGCTTACACCTTGAAAGTGAGATTCAAGTTGAAGCTTGTTTAAAGAGGGATTCAGTCACTAAATCTTCTCGAACTATCAATCACCCTTGCACTAATCCTACATTTTTAAAATCTCTTTTCTTCCCCCCTGCCCCCCACTATTTTCAACTGTGATTCTACCACTACCACACGTGCGTGCATGCACACAATTAACCAGGTTACCCATTGAGTCGTCATCATCCATGATTTTTGTTTTTCACATTTTTTCTACCCAAATGTTTAAAAAAAAAAACTTCTCCTTACACTCCAGGGCATCCGAGCTGTCCTCCTTCTTTAATAAATGTGCATCTCTTTGCTGCACTCTGCCCCCCCCCCGCCAATTGTCATTTAAAAAAATGTCAATTTCTTCCATTGCTTGCACTTTTTAAAAAAAACTTTATTTATTCGTTCAAAAAACAAATAATATATGACATATACAGCAATTAAACATGAACATTTTTATATCATAAAAAAAGAAAAAGAAACCCCCCCCCCCCCCACTTTCAGCCAACTCTCCTAAGGAGAGCCAGAAAAAAAAAGATATTATCTGATCTCGATCCACCTCTCTGCCCCCAGGCTGAATAAGAACCAGAGGGTCTCTTTAACCACATCAGCAGCCTCCTCTGACACTTCAGTACAATCCCTCCCCACTTATTCTGCTTCTCGCAGGGTTTGGTCTCTGGGATTCCTAGTCCGGTCTCTTTTTTTTTCACCCACTCTTGGGTATCTCCCACTGTAATCGGACAAAGTGCAAAACTTGCCCTTGCATCTTTTTTGCCTTGCCTTCAACAGAGACCTTCCATGTGAAGCTGAGCTTTGCATGCACATTGCCTAACCTAATCTATTTCATTCAATGTACTCGGTGTGACCTCGTTCTCAATGAGACCAAGTGCAGGTTAGGTGATTGCCAAACACCTGTGCTTTGTCTATGCATCTAAACCCAGGGTCTCCCAAAAGCAAACCATTTCACTTTCCCTCACAGGCTTGTTTTTTTTTTGCCTAGTAGGTTGTCAGGGTGAGGCCAAATGTAAATTGAGGAACAAAACATGTTCCTTATGGACAACCTTGTATCAAATGGCATGAATGCCTTTTTTAAAATTTTGAGTAACACTCCCATGTTTATCTGGTTTCCACTTTCTCTCTGTTCTTGCTCTTCTCTCTAACCTCCCTGTGGTTTCTCTACTTGACTTTCCACCTTTTCCTGCTTCTCTCAGTCCCTTTCCTCTTTGTTTTCTTTTTTTTTTTTTTTTTTTTTTTTTTTTTTTTTAAATTTTTTATTTTTCACACCATAAATCACAATAGCCATGATATACACTTTTTCTTTTCCACACATTTACAGTGACTTTTTCTCCCTCCCCCCTCCCTCCTCCCAAGCCACCCCCCCATCCCCCCCCCCTCTCATCCATTTTAGTTATACAATCTAGGTTGCATTAATTCAGTTAGACAATGTTGTCATTCAACAAAAATACACCAGAAATTCTACTGAGTCCATTCTTTTCTTCTCTTCTCCTTCCATCAACTTAGGTAATGTTTGTTCCCGGTAGGTTTTCGCTATTGTATTTAATGTAAGGCTCCCATACTTGTTCGAATATTTCAATATTATTTCTTAAACTATATGTTATTTTTTCTAATGGAATACATTTATTCATTTCTATATACCATTGTTGTATTTTCAAATTATCTTCCAATTTCCAGGTTGACATAATACATTTTTTTGCTACAGCTAGGGCTATCTTAACAAATCTTTTTTGTGCATCCTCCAAGTCAATTCCAAATTCTTTATTTTTTATGTTACTTAGGAGAAAGATCTCTGGATTCTTTGGTATATTGTTTTCTGTTATTTTATTTAATATCTGATTGAGATCATCCCAAAATTTTTCTACTCTCTCACATGTCCAGATTGCATGAATTGTTGTTCCCCTTTCTTTTTTACATCGAAAACATCTATCAGATACTGTTGGGTCCCATTTATTTAACTTTTGCGGTGTAATGTATAGTCTGTGTAACCAATTATATTGTATCATACGCAGCCTCGTATTTATTGTATTTCTCATCGTTCCAGAGCATAACTTCTCCCATGTTTCCTTTTTTATCTTTATATTTAAATCTTGTTCCCATTTTTGTTTAGTTTTACCATTTGTTTCCTCATTTTCCTTTTCTTGCAGTTTAATATACATATTTTTTATAAATCTTTTGATTAACATTGTATCTGTAATCACATATTCAAGGTTACTTCCCTCTGGTAAACTCAAGTTGCTTCCTAATTTATCTTTCAAGTAGGATCTCAGTTGGTAATATGCCAGCGCTGTATCTCCCGTTATATTGTACTTATCTCTCATTTGTTCAAAGGATAAGAATCTACTTCCTGAAAAACAATTTTCTATTCTTTTAATCCCTTTTTTTTCCCATTTTCTAAAGGCAAGGTTGTCTATTGTAAAAGGGAGTAGCTTATTTTGCGTCAATATTAGTTTTGGTATTTGGTAATTTATTTTATTTCTTTCTACATGAATCTTCTTCCATATATTGAGGAGATGGTGTAATACTGGAGAAGTTCTATGTTGTACCAATTTTTCGTCCCATTTATATAATATGTGTTCAGGTATCTTTTCCCCTATTTTATCTAATTCTAGTCTCGTCCAGTCTGGTTTTTCCCTTGTTTGATAAAAATCTGATAGGTACCTTAATTGTGCGGCTCTATAATAATTTTTGAAGTTTGGCAATTGTAAGCCTCCTTGTTTATACCATTCTGTTAATTTGTCTAGTGCTATCCTCGGTTTCCCCCCTCTCCATAAAAATCTCCTTATTATTTTCTTTAACTCTTTGAAGAATTTTTCTGTCAGTTGTATTGGCAATGCCTGAAATAAGTATAGTATCCTTGGAAAAATGTTCATTTTAATGCAGTTTATCCTTCCTATCAGTGTTAGTGGTAGCTTTTTCCAATGCTCTAAATCGTCCTGTAATTTTTTCATTAGTGGATTGTAATTGAGTTTATATAATTGGCCTAGATTTTTGTTTATTTGCACACCTAGGTATCTTATTGCCTGCGTTTGCCATCTGAATGGGGATTCCTCCTTAAATTTTGAGAAATCCGCGTTATTCATAGGCATTGCTTCACTTTTATTTACGTTTATCTTGTATCCCGACACTTCTCCATATTCCTTAAATTTCTTATATAGTTCTTTTATTGATAGTTCTGGTTCTGTTAAGTACACTATCACATCATCCGCAAACAGACTGATTTTATATTCCCTGTCTTTTATTTTTATTCCTTTTATATTATTATCTCTTCTTATCGATTCTGCTAGTGGTTCTATAGCTAGCGCAAACAATAATGGTGATAGTGGGCATCCCTGCCGCGTTGACCTGCTTAAGTTAAATTGCTTTGATACATGTCCATTTACTGTCACTTTCGCTAACGGTCCCTTATATAATGCTTTAATCCAATTAATATACTTCTCCGGTAAACTGAATTTTTGCAATACTTTGAACAAGTAATTCCATTCTACTCTGTCGAAGGCCTTCTCTGCGTCTAAAGCAACTGCTACTGCCGGTGCTTTATTTCCTTCTACTGCATGAATTAAGTTAATAAATTTACAAATATTGTCTGTTGTGCGTCTTTTTTTGATAAATCCAGTTTGGTCTAAATTTACCATTTTCGGTACCTGTTCTGCTAATCTGTTCGCTAATAGTTTAGCTATTATCTTATAATCTGTGTTTAGCAAAGATATTGGTCTATATGACGCTGGTGAGAGTGGATCTTTCCCTTGTTTTAGTATCACTGTAATTATTGCTGTTTTACATGAATCTGGTAAGTTTTGTGTCTCATCAATCTGGTTGATTACATCCAGGAGGGGCGGTATTATTAGGTCTTTAAATGTTTTGTAGAATTCTATTGGGAGTCCATCCTCTCCTGGTGTCTTATTATTTGGTAAATTTTTTATTATCTCTTGTATTTCTACTGTTCCAAATGGTTCTGTTAATTTATTTTGTTCCTCTATTTGTAGTTTTGGTAGTTCAATTTTAGTCAAAAATTCATCTATTTTCCCTTCTTTCCCTTCGTTTTCGGTTCGGTATAATTGTTCATAGAATTCTCTGAAGTTTTCCTTAATTTCTTTTGGATTATATGTAATTTGTTTGTCTTTTTTCCTTGTTGCCAATACCATTTTCTTAGTTTGCTCTGTCTTAAGCTGCCATGCTAGGATTTTGTGTGTTTTTTCCCCTAGTTCATAATATTTCTGTTTTGTCTTCATTATATTCTTCTCCACCTTATATGTTTGTAATGTTTCATATTTTATTTTTTTATCCGCCAATTCTCTTCTTTTGGTTGTATCTTCCTTTATTGCTAATTTTTTTTCTATGTTTATTATTTCCCTTTCCAACTGCTCTGTTTCCTGATTATAGTCCTTCTTCATCTTGGTTGCATAACTTATTATTTGCCCTCTAATGAATGCTTTCATTGCGTCCCATAGTATAAACTTATCTTCCACTGATTCCGTATTTACTTCAAAGTACATTTTTAATTGTTTTTCAATAAATTCTCTAAAATCCTGTCTTTTAAGTAGCATGGGGTTTAATCTCCATCTATACATTCTTGGAGGGATGTCTTCTAGCTCTATTGCCAATAACAGGGGTGAGTGGTCCGATAATAGTCTAGCTTTATATTCCGTTTTCCTAACTCTCCCTTGTATGTGGGCTGATAACAGGAATAGGTCTATCCTTGAGTATGTTTTATGTCTAGTCGAGTAGTATGAGTATTCCTTTTCTTTTGGGTTTTGTTTCCTCCATATGTCCACAAGTTTCATTTCTTGCATTGATTTAATTATAAATTTGGTTACTTTGTTCTTCCTGTTAATTTTTTTCCCCGTTTTATCCATATTTGGATCCAAATTCAGATTGAAATCCCCTCCTATTAGTATGTTCCCTTGCGTATTAGCTACCTTCAAAAAGATATCTTGCATAAACTTTTGATCTTCTTCGTTAGGTGAATATATATTAAGTAGATTCCAAAGCTCTGAATATATCTGACATTTTATCATAACATATCTCCCTGCTGGATCTATTATTTCCTCTTCTATTTTAAATGGCACATTTTTGCTAATTAATATAGCCACTCCTCTTGCTTTTGAATTATACGATGCTGCTGTTACATGTCCTACCCAATCTCTCTTTAATTTCTTGTGCTCCAATTCAGTTAAATGTGTTTCTTGGACAAATGCTATATCTATTTTTTCCTTTTTCAGTAAATTTAGTAGTTTCTTCCTTTTAATTTGGTTATGTATTCCATTAATATTTAGAGTCATATAGTTCAGCGTAGCCATTTTATATTTTGTTTATCTTCTCTTTCCGTTTTTCCATCATTACCTTTCCTCCTTTTCCATTTCTGTTTTCTTATTTTCAACTCTTTACCAGACAACATTCCTACAACATCCAACATTTTCCTTATTCTCCTATTTCTATCTTCTTTATCCCCAATCTCCCCTTCCCCTCCTGAGTTGCCCTTTATCCCTTGTCGGACAACCACATCTCCCCTCTCCATTTGGATTTGCGAATCCACTCGCAAGCGTCAACTGATTTTGCAGTGACCGCTCTTTTCCCCCCACCCAGCCCCCCCCAGAAAAGATTTCGTTTTTTATATGTCACAAAGGTCACTCTTTTAGTTCCCTCCTTATTCTCTCTATTCCATTACCTTCCCTTATTAATTCTTGTCTATACTTTCTATGTTTTCCTCTAATTACAGATACTTTCACATATGCCCATTGTCTCTATTCACTCTTATACCTTTTTACCCGCATACATATCAATCGTGGTCATTTTTACCCTCCTTACCCGTCTTCATCCCTCAGTCTATTTTTGTCTTTACCCACATACATATCAATCGTGATAATTTTTGCTCTCATTACCCGTCTTCATCCCTCAGTCTATTTTTGTAATTGTTCTGCAAATTTTCGTGCTTCTTCTGGATCCGAGAATAGTCTGTTTTGTTGTCCTGGAATAAATATTTTCAATATCGCAGGATGCTTCAGTGTAAATTTATATCCTTTCTTCCATAAAATCGCTTTTGCTGCATTGAACTCTTTTCTCTTCTTTAGGAGTTCAAAGCTTATATCTGGATAAATGAAGATTTTTTGCCCTTTATACTCCAGTGGTTTGTTGCCCTCTCTTACTTTTTCCATTGTCTTCTCCAGTACCTTTTCTCTTGTAGTATATCTTAGGAATTTTACTACAATAGATCTTGGTTTTTGTTGTGGTTGTGGTTTAGGGGCCAATGCTCTATGTGCCCTTTCTATTTCCATTTCTTGCTGTAGTTCTGGACATCCTAGGGCCTTAGGGATCCATTCTTTTATAAACTCCCTCATATTCTTGCCTTCTACATCTTCCTTAAGGCCCACTATCTTTATGTTATTTCTTCTGTTATAATTTTCCATTATATCTATTTTTTGGGCTAGTAATTCTTGTGTCTCTTTAGTTTTTTTATTAGATTCCTCCAATTTCTTTTTTAAGTCTTCTACCTCCATTTCTGCTGCTATTGCCCGTTCTTCCATCTTGTCCATTTTTTTCCCCATTTCTGTTAAGGTCATATCCATTTTATTTATTTTCTTTTCTGTGTTGTTTATTCTTCTTCTTAAATCATTGAATTCCTGTGTTTGCCATTCTTTAAATGACTCCATGTATCCTCTAACAAGAGCAAGTACCTCCTTTACCTTGCCTATCTTTTCTTCTTCTATTTCCCTGTACTCTTCCTCTTCCTCTTCTTCTTCCTCTAGGTTGACCATCTGTTGTTTCTTTGCTGCCCTTTCCTCCTCTTCTTTCTTGTTTCTATTGTCTTCTGTGGTCTCTTCTTGCTGCAGGTGTTCTGCAGCTGTCGTTGCCGGCTGTGGAGATCGACTCCCCAGCTGGTCCCCCCTCCCGTCGGTGTGTTTTTTTGCATGCGCATCGCGCATGCGCGAGGAGTCGCGCATGCGCGGTTGCGCACTTTTACTCGGCTCTGTGAGCCATTGTTGTAGTTCTTTTTCTACCGACCTGAGGTAGTGGGGTCTTCTCTCCACAGCGGGCCTCTTCGGACAGGTAAGGCCTTCACCTTTTTCCTCCGTTGTCTTCTCTTCCTCTCTTCTTTCCGTTGATTTTGATTTTTCTCCTTTTGTCTCCATCTTCTTTCCACCTTTATACTCACTTTTCTTTAACTTGTATTTCTGTGCCTTTGTATTTTCTCTTGTTTTTCCCGACTTTTCTGGAGAGGGCTGGAGTTCACCGTCCGGCCACTACTCCATCACGTGACTCCTCCCTCTTTGTTTTCTTGATGTAACCCTTTCCTACTTGAGTCTCAATAAAGAGTCCTGACCCAGAACTTTGCCTGACCATTTCTACTCATGAATGCTGCCCAACCCATGGAGTCTCTCCTGCGACTCCCCTTTCACAGAAGGCTGTAATCTGAATGGTCATCGTTGACTTCCCCAGTGGCTAATGGAGAAGCTGTTCTCGTTTGGACTCAACAGCCCTCCCCTGAAATAGGATTCGAGACTTCCTAACAGAAAGCCCACAGTCTGTCTGGGTTGCTAGCAGAATGTTGAACACCATCACGCTGAGTACTGGTCCACCTCAAGGCTGTGTGCTCAGCCCACTCCTGGCCATGCTATTGCCTCGCCAGATCTCGCTCGTACAGTGTCATCCATTTTGCAGATGAGACAACAGTAGTTGGCCTCGGCAACAATGATGATACAGAGAAGAGGCAGAAAATCTCGTGTGGTGCAAGAGTAGCAACCCGAGTTTCAAGGAGGACAAAATGATTGTAGACTTTAGGAGGACTAGAACATCTCCCTTCAACACACATCAACAACTCTGTAGTGGAGAGCACCAAGTTCCTTGGAGTTACCTGTCATGGACACCCAACATTGTCAGGGACTGCACTTCCTGAGAAGACCGCAGCAGGCAAGGCTACCAGCCCCCATTATATCAACCTTCTGCAGGAGCTCTATCGAGTGTTCTGGTTGGCTGTGCCACAACATGGAACAGTTGGTTGCTGCAGGGAAATGGATCGCAGGTCAATCAACAGGACCCTAAGAGTCCCCACCCCAATCAATGTGATCTACCATGATCGTTGTCTAAAGAGGGTGTGTAAAATTGAGGATCCTCTTCCACCCTGCAGACAGCTTTCAGCTGTGACGGTTGGGGAAAGAGCCAGCACTACCAGGCTGCTTCCCACAGACAGGGAGACTGCTGAATGACCAAAGGAACTGCTCACAATCACCATCTGAGAATCTCACTTGCTAAATTTTGTTCATTTGTATATGTGATTACTTGTCCTGCCTACGTATTGTTTGTGTGTCTGCGTGTTGTGCACCGATGATCAGAGAGCACTGTTTAGCAATCCGACAATAAACGTGACTTGAAAGCACTGACCTTTAACTGTCATGACATTGGTGTTTCTGTCCCAGTTTATTCTTTCCAATTAGTTCTTGAGCATTGTGTATAATTACCAAGGCCACAATAGAAATGTAACTACAGGTTCAGAAAACAACTTGATTTTACACATTTGGGTACAATCTGTCAAAATGTTGAATCCCTGTCACAAATTTTTATCCACAAGGGAGGACAGCCTTTCAACTTTGGACCATAAGACACAAGAGAAGAAATAGGCTATTCAGCCCATCGAGATTGCCCTGCCATTTAATCATGAGCTGATCCATTCTCCCCATTGCCTGGCCTTCTCCCTATAGCCTTTAGTGCCCTGGCTAATCAAGAACCGATTAATCTCTGTCTTCAATACACCCAATGACCTGGCCTCCACAACTGCCTGTGGCAACAAATTCCACAGATTTACCACCCTCTGGCTGAAGAAATTCCAACACATTTCTATTCTAAGTGGGGCTACCTTCAGTTTTGAAGTTGTACAATCTTATCCTAAACGCTCCCACTGTGGGGAAACTTTGTAGAAAGAAAGGCTGTGGGCAATTTCTCATTCGTTCTTGTGGTGCTTATGCAGTGTAGACATGGTTTGTACAGATCAAAAGAAATGGTAATACTGTGTAGTTAAAAAAAAAAATTCATAAAGTTGGAAACGTTGAAATAATGACATTTGAAATGTCAGTTATCCTTCAGTAGATGACCAAGTCATTCTGAGATGGTGTACCTCTGAACATTAAAGAGAGATGTCCATTTATGTACAATCTTTCATCTTCCCCTAAGAATGTGCAGTATAGTTGGAAATGACTTTGAAATGGGCTGACTGATGTAATGTAGGAAACATACCACCACAAGCTGAAATAACCAGTGATATGAAGACCTAATAATCTGACAGCATCGAGTCCACGCTGCTGAAGATCCAGCTGCGCTGGATGGGTCACGTCTCCAGAATGGAGGACCATCGCCTTCCCAAGATCGTATTATATGGCGAGCTCTCCACTGGCCACCGTGACAGAGGTGCACCAAAGAAAAGGTACAAGGACTGCCTAAAGAAATCTCTTGGTGCCTGCCACATTGACCACCGCCAGTGGGCTGATAACGCCTCAAACCGTGCATCTTGGCGCCTCACAGTTTGGCGGGCAGCAGCCTCCTTTGAAGAAGACCGCAGAGCCCACCTCACTGACAAAAGGCAAAGGAGGAAAAACCCAACACCCAACCCCAACCAACCAATTTTCCCTTGCAACCGCTGCAATCGTGTCTGCCTGTCCCGCATCGGACTGGTCAGCCACAAACGAGCCTGCAGCTGACGTGGACTTTTTACCCCCTCCATAAATCTTCGTCCGCGAAGCCAAGCCAAAGAATCTGTTTAGAGCCATTGATTTCATTAAAGTATTAACCAGGACACTGGGCAGCCCCTCCGAGCCTCTTTAAAGTGGTGCCTTGGGATATGCCTGAGGGAAGAGATCTTGATAGATTCATGAAATATTGACCATTCCTATTCTAGGGATGCTGCCTGTCCCTCTGAGTCATTCCCATTGTCTTTGTTCAGACCTCAAAGTAATGAATTGTCTTGCACAATGGACTATTCAGCCAGCGCAGCTTTTGCTTGGCCTGGAGATTTGATCTTCAGTCTCAAGTGAGACTTTAATCCAGAGCTTCTCAACTTTAGTCCGAAAGCAACCAACTACAGCAAAACCTCTGGTATCTGGCACCTTTTGGGATTGGTAGATGCTGGATAAGTGAATTTCCCAGTGGCCTGAGACTGTATTGTGTGAAGAGCGAACTAATGGAGAGGTGCACCAATTTTAAACTTCTGTATTTTTTTTTACCCATTTATTTTCCACAATTTTTATTTGCTAGTTGCTTGAATTCTGGATAATGAAGATTTTTCTTTAACTGCAGTTTGAAATGTGCATTAAATGTAAATGTGCCAGCTTGCCTGGCTCCTTGTGTAAGTGCTGGTCTTCTAAACATTTTAGCGCTGAGATTTTTGAGGCTTGGTGGGAGATCGAGTTGGAATGTGAGGTTGGATGGAACGAGTGAGGTAAATTGAAGGAATACATGTTTGTTTTTTCTCTCCTGGAAGCTTGAGTAGTTGTCAAATTGAAAGTGCAGTTACATTTCTGTTCCTATAACAAGGTTTAATTTTGGCTCTCCCTTTGAGATTATCCCTTTGATTTAGCAAGTCATGTTTTGACTACAATATGTTTCTAGTACACCATTTGCAATCTTTATAATGAAAATGGGTGTTTCCCAGTTGGATGGGTTTCCAAGTAAGCCAAAAATTGAGGAAGATTCAAACTAGGAAACTATCATCATGTCAAAAAACCGGAACCTATCTAGTTAATAAAAGTCATGGTCCACTTGTAGCACGATGCACAGATATCAAATCTTCTGGTTTTTCTCCTCTTGAGTCCTGATCTGCTGACTTTTAACTATTTGGTCTTGTAGATAACAATAGCAGTCGGCACTGTAGTGTCGAG
Source organism: Narcine bancroftii (assembly GCF_036971445.1). Taxonomy (NCBI): domain Eukaryota; kingdom Metazoa; phylum Chordata; class Chondrichthyes; order Torpediniformes; family Narcinidae; genus Narcine; species Narcine bancroftii. The sequence continues at coordinate 86,409,218 of NC_091480.1, forward strand.
CCTGTTGGGAGATTCAATTGATGGAGGTTGATTCCGTGCCACCTCTACTTTCACCATTGTCAGGAGATGGGGGCCAAGGGCTAGGAAATGAAGACGTGTGTCCTGGGGTCGTGGCTCTTTATTGGGTGGGGGGAGGGGTTGGAAAGGAGAGGGAGTGTGTGGGGGTGCTGGAAGAGAGGTTACGTTTATAAACACTACGAGGCCTATTCTTATCATTCAACTTTTTTTTCATGCACACAATAAGATATTGGAAGATGATTTAGACATTCATCCAGCATAGCAACAGGCCCTTCTGGCCTATGAGCCCACGCGGCCTAAATACACACAATTAACCTTCAATCGCGGTATGTTTTGAAGCGTGGTAGAAAACCGGCCTACCCGTGGGAAAACCCACACCGACACGGGGAGAACATACAAATTCCTTACAGATAGTGCCACATTTGAACCTGGGTCGCTATAATAGTTTTACTTTTGTTGCCTTTTGGTTAAGATCAGACCTTGTATGCTGTCATGACATTGGTGTTTCTGTCCCAGTTTATTCTTTCCAATTAGTTCTTGAGCTTTATGTATAATTACCAAGGCCACAATAGAAATGTAACTGCAGGTTCAGAAAGCAACTATCATCGAAAATGTCAGAGGAAACCGATTTTCTACAGGCATCCTTTTGAATTGACGGTCCAAGATTTTTGAAAAGTCAAAGCTGATTCCCAGCAATCATTACTGCTCTCTGCATTCAACTATTCAGCAGTGGACACTAATTGTTTTAAAATTAGACGTACAGCAAGGTAACGGGCCTTTTTGGCCCATGTGTCTGTACTGCCCAATTTACACCCCAGTAACCTACACCCCTGGTATGTTTTGAACAGTGGGACGAAACCGAATCCCCCCCCACCCCGAGAAAACCAGCACAGGGAGAACATACCAACTCCTTACAGACAGCGTGGGATTCGAACCCAGGTCCTGCTCGCTGGGGCTGTAAATGCATTGCACTGAATGCTATGGCATTGTTTACTGTATGAGTTGTCCTCCTCTGTGGCTCTCAATGATTTATTGAACCTCTCTTGACTTTGAACTAATGAGGAATTAGAAACAAAGTCCAGGTGTTATTTTCTGGTTAACCTGAAGGTTCTTTCTGAGATGTTAAAAATTGAGATCAAACACATTACTTTTGGGCTATTGTTATCTACTTTCTAAAACAGCCTTTTAAACAAAAAAAAACAATTTACATCTTGGTAAATTAAAAGTCTGTGATTGTAATAAAAGCATGCAGAAATGCTGGAGGACTTCTACTTTGAAGAAGCGTTGAGGCCTGAAACATCGGTAATATATTTTTACCTCCTGTGGGCTCTGCGATACCAGCTGAGTTCCTCCAGCTCTTCTGTATGTTTTTACTATCTTGCTAAACCATGTGCTCTTTATTGTTTGAACTTTGCATTAACACTGGAGAATCACACTGTCCATTGTTTAACCCAAAGCACTGTTACTCGTCAAGGTCACTCGCGACCTCTACAGTTTTTTTTCAAAATATGAGGGCTGGTGGTGCAAGGGAATTCCATCAACTACAAGTTTCACGCCATCCTGGCTGAGTACAAGTTCCTGAGAGTGCAGGACCACCATCCATGTTCTCTTAATGGAATCTTAAATGGGCACCTCATTCTGAGAGTTGAGTGTTTTTCGATCACCACAAATATGGAGGCCGAATCCTTGTCTACATTTAGACCTGAGATGTGTGCAATTTTCTCATGAGTTAGTGATTGGAGGGCTTTGGGGCAAGAACAATAAATGCAAATTGATGAAATGCAGTACAACCCGTTATCCAGAAGTGACGTCTGTTCACCTCTGAAAATTTTCAGATAAATTAGGATATGAAATTTTTTCCAAGCCAATATGACCTTGCAGGTATAAATAAAAGAAAAAAAATTCACCTGACGTGAAATTAGAATGACGATTGTCCTTGTTTCCGTTAACTCCCTCCCATTGCTTTCCATTACTTCTTTACCTACTCCTATTGACTTTTCTCCAACTCTCCCTCTCAAACTGTGTGCTGCTGTCTCCCAGCCACAAGCGGTCAGAAGAATCCCTTGTCCCGGCATCGTCAACGAGAGTGGGGACTTAGTGGCCTCTGGAGCAGTACCCCGGTGGGGAGGTGTCGTTGATTGGAGGCGGTTGGGAGGGGGAATAGTGTGTGGAGGCGAAGACTGGGTCTGTGTCGGGCTCCAACGTTGAGAACCAGGATGCGAATCTGGAACAGCCCCTAGCTGAACGAGCCCATGGGGAGACAGGAGCCCACTGACATGGTCGACAGCCCGGGAAGCCTACCCAGGAATCAGTGGCAGCGGTGAGGATGTGTTGGGGAACAGCCGCAGTGATTGGGAGGTCTTGGTGATCGGTGGCGGCCAGCATCTTTTTGGTGAGAATTGAGCATTATTTTAATGCTTAAAAAGCCTTCCCTTGTTTGTTGTTGCTTCTGGGCTGTTTTTTTAAAAATAAATGACCGATTATCTGAAAAATTCAATCATCTAAAATAGGTCGGACCAATTTGGATAACCTAAGTTGTACTGTAGTTCATTTGAATGATGAGTAAACACACTGAATGTTGGAGGAACCCAGTCGGTCTTTTCAGCTTCTATAGGAGACAGATATATTGTTGAGGTTTCAGGCCTGAGGCCTTCAAGGAAAAATCAGAAAAGGCATCTTGCTATCCCTCGTCTGATTCTTCTCTGATGAAGGGCTCAGCAATATATCTTTGGATCTCCTTTAGACCAGCTGGGTTCTTCCAACATTTTGGTGTGTTAACTACAATTGCAGCATCCGTAGCCTATCATTTGAATGACGTCTATTTTTTTTTAAAAAAGGATGAGAGGTAACTTAGAGGTTGGCAAGATTCTGAGGTATGGATAAAGTAGGCAGCCAGTGCCTTTCTCCCAGGGGAGGAGTGTAGCAAACAGCAGAGGACATCTGAACAAAGTGAAGGGAGGAATGTCAGGGGGCAGGTTGTGGGTGCCTTGAATGTCTTGCCAAGAGTGTTGGTGGAGGCTGAAGTAATGGGGACATTTCAGAGACTTTTGGACTGGCACATGGATGAAAAAAAAGGGTTATGAGGTAAGGAGGCTTAATGTTTTTTTTTGGTAGGAAGATACAAGTCAGAACAATACCGAGGGCTGAACATGCTGTAATGTTCTACGTCTTCAGTTTTTTAAAAATTTCTGTGTTTGGAATCTTTCTGCTTTGCTTGCATTCACTAAAATTTGCAACATCTTTTCAAACTTTTGAACAGATTCAAGTTTGCACGACTACTCATCAATTTTGGAAGTAATGTTGGGATACACTGGAGCCCAAACTGTTTTGGTTTTCAGCTGATTATATGCAGCCAAGTTAAATTTCTGATGCCAGCTTGACTTAGTTATTTTTTTTTATCTTCCCTTGAAACTACCCTCTAGACCAGGACTCGAACCCATGATTTAAGATACTTGCATAGCAACTATATTCTTCTTTGCCAAGCTAGTATTTTTTACCTCTATATCAGGGGTCCCCAAACTTTTTAGACCATCGACTATGGAATCCTTGATCCCTCATAGAATCCCAGGCATGTACTTTGTTATAACACCCCAATTACCAAGTACCAAATCTGTAAATTAAGTAAGCAAGTAATGACATTAAGTTTATATTTTAAAAAAAAAAAAAAAATCTTCTGGCCGGGAAGATGCCAAACGGAGAGAAGTCCAAGACTTCAGCGATTCCATTCTCCACATCGGGTACGGTGCTGTTCGCATCAAAGAAATCGGAGTGGGGACCTTGGACTCCACAATTCTTTCAACCTCTCCCTGCTGGCATTTTTCTGACCCCTTGGATATTCCCATTGATCCCCCCCCCCCGACCCCAGGGGTCTATATTGACCACTTTGGAGACCCCTACTCTAAATATTACCAACCAAAACACCCTACTCATTTCCATCATCGCTGATTATTGGATACTGGATATGCAAATTGAATACCCAGTTCATCAATATTGTTATAGTTTAAAAAAAATCCATTGAATGTTGAATGCCATTGGATAATCCAAGAACATGGCTTCACTCAAAAGCCTATCTCAGATTGTATTTCAGACTGTAATTGTTATAATTCATTGATGTTTTGATATTAAAATTCCTTTTCCCTTCATGGAAATAATTTTAAACTTTGAAAAGACATAATCATTCTTGCAGAGACGAATACTACTAGTTTCCCTCTCCAAATACATTTTTGAACTATTGTGTGACTGGTGATTTTTTTTTTGTTGAAAGTTTGAGTACAAGAATTTGTATTGTTGAATGTTATTTGTGTGGCCTTGCACACATTTCTCGTCTATGACCTATTCCAGACCAGAAGGAAATTTCCCTTTTTAAAACTTCAATTGCATTGTGCACAGAGTTGGTACAGAAACATTGAATTAAGTTGCAATATCCTATTCAAGTTGTTGGACGTTCACAGAAGCAGTGCAGGGTTGACCTGGAGATTACATTGCTATTAAAACAATGCAAGAGAAAAGTGTCCATGAAATTTCCGTGAACGGAAATTAAAAAAAACATAAAAATCTTTGGAAAGGATAGTTAACCAAAGGAGTAACTGGAGAAGAAAGATTTGGCAAATGTATGGATTATTCTGGGCATCATAAATTTCAGAAGCAACTGCAGAATTGTGCCTTGTGTATTTCTACAGCTGAATTAAAATAATTAATGGATTAATAGTTTAAATTATACCATGTCGTTGACTCAGAATTTTTAAAAAAAGTATTGGAAACAAGTTTTTTTAAAAATCCATGTGCTAAAAAACCTGATTGCTCTAAGGTTTAAAATAAAAACAATATCACATCTCAGTGTTTGCGAACAGTGGTGGCCTTCTTACCGGCCAGTGCTTTAACAAATAACATTGTAATAAGAAACCCAGGTTAACTGGGCACCATTCTCGTTGAATCTTGCTGTGTAGAAACTGGTGGCTGTATTTCAATTTATCCCCATAGGGATAGTACTCCACCCTATCTAATTGCCTGTAAATTGTGGCAAGCCATGAAGTCAGAGACAATGTTTATATAAGAGAAAAGTACTTGTTCTTGTTTTATCTTGTATCCAAAAGAAATACACCATAAAATGATGATCGACCCAATTCAGTGAATGATATTTTCTTTGCACACAGAGCATTTGCAACCTGAAATATGAAGGCAAAGTTCATGGTTATCAGTCAACTCTGAGGGTGTTCAAAGTAAGAATTAAAGGAGTTGCCCACTCTGGAATTCAGTTAACACAAACGTGGTTTCTAAAATCTTTAAATGTTTACATCCATATTTGTTCTTTTATCTTTCTCCCTGACTTCTCATTTAGCTGGGAGCCTTGATTCGCTGCCTGCTTGTGCTGTTAACTTTTATCAGTTTGTATAAACAGTACTTGGCAGTGGGGCATGTTTGTAGTGCTGTGGCCCTACTGGGTAGAACACCCAGTCCTCTGGGGGGTATGTTATGCTTCTCATTAGAACTGGTTTACTCAGCCTTAGACCTGACAATGTGTTGGGCTTGGGGGGGGGGGGGGGTGGGGCAGATGTTCTTTTTTAATATAAATATAACAAAACTTTTAACTTATTGAGTCTATAATCAGCTCTTGGAGCATTGCTCTCAGTCCTATTTCCCCTACCAATTTCCCTGAGACCAGTTCTCTCTTGCATTAATTTTCCCCCACCCTCTATTTTCCTGTCCACACTGGAGATGAGTTGCAGGTATAATCTACTGACTAGCATGCAAGAGGAAGGCAGAGCACCTGGGGAAATTCGCACTGTATCACGAGGAGCCTGTGCCGACTTGAGTTCTGCACTAGTGTGCTGCACTGTTGTACTTTCCGACGCCGTTTGGGTGGGCTCAGGCCAGGCTATTACTGAGCTGTACTGTTTGGGATCATTGTCAAGTGTATGATCATTTGTGTGTCTACACCCAGATGAAACAGCATATCTATCTCCGGACTATGGTGGGCACGCACATGCATGCAATTTAGCCTACAAACAAACAGCCTAGCAGTCTAAATTAAGCGTACACATTGAAATGATGAACGCGTTTCTAGGATTGTTCAATAGTCCCACTGCCTGTGGGAAGAAGCTGCATCCCAGCTTGGCAGTCCTGGTTTCCATGCTCTTGTCACCCTTCCTTAAAGGTAAGGACTCAAAGATGCTGCAGGCTGGATGTTAAAGATCCTTGATTCTCCGAACCCTCTTTAATCACTACTCCCTGCGGATGTCGTTGATGGAGGGGAAAGGAAACCCCAGTGATCTGCTCAGCAGGTTTAGTCGCTCTCTGTACTGACGTCAGAACTGATGCTTAGCAGCTACCATGCCACACTTTGATGCAGCGCACCCGTAGAATGTTGTTAGGTTGTCGGCCCATAGCCTTTCCCTCCTCGACTCTGGGAATTGTTGGTGTCGTGGGTCCAGGATGGATTGTCCATTCAATGTGGATGCCAAGGAACTTGGTGCTCCTCATTTTCTCTACTTCACAGTCATCGATTATGTAGTGAGGGGTGGTCCATCATCTTCCTGATGTCCACAATCCTCTCCTTTTGTGTCAGCCATGTTGAGGCTCTGCTGTACAAGTCTATCATCCTCTGTAAGCCGACTTGTCCATGTTGCTGAGATTAAAAAGTAAGAAGGATCAGTTTCGGGCCCAAGTTGTACGACAGAATTTTTTTTTTTTAAATTTTTTATTTTTCACACCATAAATCACAATAGCCATGATATACACTTTTTCTTTTCCACACATTTACAGTGACTTTTTGACAGAATTCTTGAAGAATAGCTCAGGGCCTGAAATGTTGGTCACTTATGACTCTATGTGCATGCTGAGTTTCTCCAGCACCTTTTTTTTTGTATATTGCTCTTGAACTAGACCGTAATGTCTCCGAGTAGCTGGCTAACATCTATTGTCTTGTAATAAACAACATCTCGGCAGATTAGAAGGTCCATCGAGGCAGTGGTATTTTGAGGAAGAACAAAATAATTTTGAAGGGAGAACAGAAGCTTGCTCGAACCAAAATCAATGACTTTTTTAAAAAAAAGTCACCTTTTTATGGATGTGCAGTTGGGTTTCTGTATGTACAAAAAGTAGGCATTTATCATTTGATTGTATCATGGGCTGTCCACTCACTGAACAGAAGCTGACTAATGGGGAAACACATAATTATCTTTACTGTGTCACTGTAGTGATATTTATCTTTAGAATAATCAATCCATTCTGCAAATTGGAATTTGCTTAACTGGTCCAAAGATTAGTATCATTTGTCTGTTTAAGGATGTGTCATGATTGACTTAATCATGTAACATTTTTTTGATCATCATTTTCAGACTGATTCAATGTAAAAATGCACATCTCGAGATTCAAAGTTGCCTGGTGTTCAAAGCTTGGGTAAGGAAAATGAATCTGCAAGATGTTTTGGCTTTTTTTTACAGTTGGCAAAGCAATGCCGTCCACAGGTTCTTCAGAAGTGAGCTCACTTGTTCCGGGTGAGGTAATGTGTGCAAACTAGTTCAACACCTTCTTTTCCAATCCTTTTGTGGCCCATTGCAGGATATCCCACTGCATGAGGCTACTTTTAAAAGTAACTGAATGTAAACAAAGGTGGGATGGGGTGTGGATACTAGAAATATGAAGTAAATACCAAAAAAAACACTGGGAACATTCAACAAGTCAAGAAGCTTGTGTAGTGAGAGAAGTAGTCAAAGAACATTCACTAACAATGGGAAGAAATGAGTACACCCAGGTGGAAGAAGGACTATTAGTCCGAAGGCCACATTTCTGGGGAGTGGCTGTGACAATGAGCTGTAGGTGGGGTTCTCTGCTCAATGGAGATGGTCAGAGAGGAGAACATGGACGTTTGTTCATGAAAGCTGTGAAGAAAGGACAGTCAGAGAGTGTGAGAGGGGTCACTGACGAAGGAATTTGAGTGTTGCAAAAAGCAGTGATGCCAGATGTGCCCCAATCCTTTGCTTTCCACAGATCACCTTTGCAATTTCTGCCACCTCCTGCTGATTCTGCTGCCCAGCTCCTTTTCTCTTCTCTCTCCTTTCTGTATCCAAAGGGGTAATTTATTTCATGAATGATCTCCCATTCTGTTCTTGGTACATAACCATTTTTCCTCAGGAGATACTGCCTCTTCTCACTGCACCTTACGGGAATTTGATTTCCAGGTGAAGCAGTGCTTTTTTTTTTTCTCCCCTTGCACTTCATCCAATCCAGTGCGCTATATGCAGTGTTCACTTTACCATCTCCTCGCCATTGGAGAGAGCAAACACTAGAGGGTCTCCTCTCCAGGGGAGTGAGCAAATGCATTGTACAGTCTCCTCCACTGGAGAAAACCCACAGATTGGGAGACCACTTTGCTGATCACCTGCAGAAGTGGGGAGGTCCCTGAGTTTCTAGTTGCCTGACACTTTCACTTTGTGACTTGACCTGAAAACCAGGGGTCAACTACCACATAACCCCAGGTTTGGACCAGAGATCAATGGGTGACATGTTTTTTAAAAACAAAACTAGGAATTGAATTTTCCCAGCTCCATAGTTGGGGTTTAGATGGTCTACTCCCTCACCACTCTCCCTCCACCAGCCAAATTTGCACGTCATCCATTTCACCCCTTTTGATCTTGCCAGAATGACATTTGCAAACTGCAGTTTTCTAAATAAACCCTGTTTTCTAGCAAATGCTGCTTCTGGAGAAAGGAGTGCTTACCATTTGTGCTCCCAGAGTGCAATACTTGTAATTAGTGTGGCCACCCAGTGTGATGGCTCCATTAACAGTGTGATCAAAGAGCTGCACTGGACGACAAAGAGGTCTGCACTTCTGAAGCCTGTATTGGCTGCCTCGATCCAAAAGATCAATTTTACTCATACCGTGCAAAAGTGGGACGTGATCGGAAAAATAACAAAACCCAGGAAATGAGACAATATGTTCCGCAGAATAACAGTGAACTGAAATTGTCACCATTGCATGCTGGCAAATCGACAGGAATTCTGGCATTCATTAAAAAGGTGTTTTTGTATTGATTTTAAACCAGAATACAAAGAATGAAAGCACCAATGCAAAAGCAGAGGTCCAGTAATCTCTGAATATTAGCCAAAAATTCTGATCCAATTGAAGAGAGTATCTTTACCTCAATCAACTCTTGTCTTCAATAAAGGCCAATAAAGTTGTGCTGTGATAGATATTTTTCACACAACCTTGTCATGCTTCTGTCTGCCTGGGATGTAACACCACCGGGGCATTCAAAGAAAATCTTCTGTTTGATGCCCTCGGACAAAAGGGGCTGGTTTCTGAATCTTATTAATTTATTTTTTGCACATTGCCCCTGATCTGATGCAGGAAGTGGAAATGTTTTGAAAAGCACACTCTCATTTTTTGTGATCACTTGTGTACTGCAATAAATTTGGTTTCTAAGATTTTTTTTTACTGTAAATTTTGCAACAGTTCCAAGTACTTGGTGTACTTTAATGTTCCACAAAGATGGTCACAGTAAACACTGCCACCCTTCTGTTAATATGAGGCACTTAGGCATTTCAAACCAGTTGAACAGGCGCATTCACAATATCCAGATATATTTGTTGAAAATACAATAGGGCTAATTATTTGGAGAGATTTTGGAAGAGTACAGAATCAGAATTTATTGTCATGAACAAGTCACAATATTACAGCAGCTCCCTGTGTGAACATTGGTATAAATCACTTTATAGCGATAAATAAAAATAATGTATGGAAAGTCAAAGTAAGGCAGTGCCTTTAGCCCTTTTCACACTGGCACTTTAGCACAATCTGCTGGTCAATGTACCAGTGTTTACGCTCGGAGGGATCAAATTGGTCCGGGGGTGAACCGCCTAAGGAAGGTGTATCAGCGGTTCATTTTGAATCAGCGGACCGGTTCGCCCAGTGTGAACGGGACTGGGTATGCAAGGCTGTCACGGCTGGAGGAATTGTCCCCTTATGCTCTGCGATGCCAGGTGGTGAGTGTGAAAGGGCGCAGAGAACTGGCCAACATTGGCCCAGCGTGAACTGCTGTACTAGTATTTTAAAACTGTTTGCTGAACTGCCAATTTAGTGGTTTGCCAATGTGAAAGGGTTGATCATTCTGGAATCTGATGGCAACAGGGAAGAAGCTGTCCTTGTGCTGCTGAGTACTCGTCTCTCAGCTCCTGTGCCTTTTTCTCAGTGGTAAGAGTGAAGAGATGTGGGTGGGGGGGGGTCCTTGAAGACGGAGGCTACGTAAGATAGTGCCTCGTAGATGTCCTCGATGGACTGAGGTTTGGCGCCCATGATATTACAGGCTGAATTAACAACCTTCTGCAGTTTTTTTTTCTTGTCCTGGGCATTGGCACCAATGTACCAGACAGTGATGTAACCAGCCAGAATGTTCTCCATGGTACGCCTGTAGAAGTTTGAGACTCTGGTCTTGTAACAAATTTTCTCAAACACTGAACAAAGTACAGTCGCTGGCGAGCCCTCATGATTGCATTAACATGAGCTTCCAGGACAGATCCTCTCAGATGTTAACATGTAGGAATTTCAAGGTCTTGACTCTCTCCACTGTTGAGCCCTCGATGATCTCCTAACTTCAAGTCCACCATCCTATTCTTGGTTTTGCTAGTGTTGAGTGCAAGGTTATTGGTGTGACACCACTCAATGGGCTGATCCGTTTCCCTTCCTCATTGCCATTTGTGATTCTGCTGACCACTGTGATGTCATTGACAAATTTGTAGATAGCATTGGAATTGTGCCTGGGTGGGTGTGTAGTGAGTAGAGCAGTGAGCTAGGCATCCATCCTTGGGGTGTGCCTATGTCGATAGTGAGGTGGTTTCCGTTCATACGGAATGTGGTCTTCCAATGAGAAAGTAGATGATCCAGTTGCAGAAGGGGGTGCAGAGACCCAGGGCTTGGAGGTTCTTGACCAATACTGCAGGTGCTGAGGGCTCTTGACCAATACTGCAGGTGCTGAGGGCTCTTGACCAATACTGCAGGTGCTGAGGGCTCTTGACCAATACTGCAGGTGCTGAGGGCTCTTGACCAATACTGCAGGTGCTGAGGGCTCTTGACCAATACTGCAGGTGCTGAGGGCTCTTGACCAATACTGCAGGTGCTGAGGGCTCTTGACCAATACTGCAGGTGCTGAGGGCTCTTGACCAATACTGCAGGTGCTGAGGGCTCTTGACCAATACTGCAGGTGCTGAGGGCTCTTGACCAATACTGCAGGTGCTGAGGGCACTTGACCAATACTGCAGGTGCTGAGGGCTCTTGACCAATACTGCAGGTGCTGAGGGCTCTTGACCAATACTGCAGGTGCTGAGGGCTCTTGACCAATACTGCAGGTGCTGAGGGCTCTTGACCAATACTGCAGGTGCTGAGGGCTCTTGACCAATACTGCAGGTGCTGAGGGCTCTTGACCAATACTGCAGGTGCTGAGGGCTCTTGACCAATACTGCAGGTGCTGAGGGCTCTTGACCAATACTGCAGGTGCTGAGGGCTCTTGACCAATACTGCAGGTGCTGAGGGCTCTTGACCAATACTGCAGGTGCTGAGGGCTCTTGACCAATACTGCAGGTGCTGAGGGCTCTTGACCAATACTGCAGGTGCTGAGGGCTCTTGACCAATACTGCAGGTGCTGAGGGCTCTTGACCAATACTGCAGGTGCTGAGGGCTCTTGACCAATACTGCAGGTGCTGAGGGCTCTTGACCAATACTGCAGGTGCTGAGGGCTCTTGACCAATACTGCAGGTGCTGAGGGCTCTTGACCAATACTGCAGGTGCTGAGGGCTCTTGACCAATACTGCAGGTGCTGAGGGCTCTTGACCAATACTGCAGGTGCTGAGGGCTCTTGACCAATACTGCAGGTGCTGAGGGCTCTTGACCAATACTGCAGGTGCTGAGGGCTCTTGACCAATACTGCAGGTGCTGAGGGCTCTTGACCAATACTGCAGGTGCTGAGGGCTCTTGACCAATACTGCAGGTGCTGAGGGCTCTTGACCAATACTGCAGGTGCTGAGGGCTCTTGACCAATACTGCAGGTGCTGAGGGCTCTTGACCAATACTGCAGGTGCTGAGGGCTCTTGACCAATACTGCAGGTGCTGAGGGCTCTTGACCAATACTGCAGGTGCTGAGGGCTCTTGACCAATACTGCAGGTGCTGAGGGCTCTTGACCAATACTGCAGGTGCTGAGGGCTCTTGACCAATACTGCAGGTGCTGAGGGCTCTTGACCAATACTGCAGGTGCTGAGGGCTCTTGACCAATACTGCAGGTGCTGAGGGCTCTTGACCAATACTGCAGGTGCTGAGGGCTCTTGACCAATACTGCAGGTGCTGAGGGCTCTTGACCAATACTGCAGGTGCTGAGGGCTCTTGACCAATACTGCAGGTGCTGAGGGCTCTTGACCAATACTGCAGGTGCTGAGGGCTCTTGACCAATACTGCAGGTGCTGAGGGCTCTTGACCAATACTGCAGGTGCTGAGGGCTCTTGACCAATACTGCAGGTGCTGAGGGCTCTTGACCAATACTGCAGGTGCTGAGGGCTCTTGACCAATACTGCAGGTGCTGAGGGCTCTTGACCAATACTGCAGGTGCTGAGGGCTCTTGACCAATACTGCAGGTGCTGAGGGCTCTTGACCAATACTGCAGGTGCTGAGGGCTCTTGACCAATACTGCAGGTGCTGAGGGCTCTTGACCAATACTGCAGGTGCTGAGGGCTCTTGACCAATACTGCAGGTGCTGAGGGCTCTTGACCAATACTGCAGGTGCTGAGGGCTCTTGACCAATACTGCAGGTGCTGAGGGCTCTTGACCAATACTGCAGGTGCTGAGGGCTCTTGACCAATACTGCAGGTGCTGAGGGCTCTTGACCAATACTGCAGGTGCTGAGGGCTCTTGACCAATACTGCAGGTGCTGAGGGCTCTTGACCAATACTGCAGGTGCTGAGGGCTCTTGACCAATACTGCAGGTGCTGAGGGCTCTTGACCAATACTGCAGGTGCTGAGGGCTCTTGACCAATACTGCAGGTGCTGAGGGCTCTTGACCAATACTGCAGGTGCTGAGGGCTCTTGACCAATACTGCAGGTGCTGAGGGCTCTTGACCAATACTGCAGGTGCTGAGGGCTCTTGACCAATACTGCAGGTGCTGAGGGCTCTTGACCAATACTGCAGGTGCTGAGGGCTCTTGACCAATACTGCAGGTGCTGAGGGCTCTTGACCAATACTGCAGGTGCTGAGGGCTCTTGACCAATACTGCAGGTGCTGAGGGCTCTTGACCAATACTGCAGGTGCTGAGGGCTCTTGACCAATACTGCAGGTGCTGAGGGCTCTTGACCAATACTGCAGGTGCTGAGGGCTCTTGACCAATACTGCAGGTGCTGAGGGCTCTTGACCAATACTGCAGGTGCTGAGGGCTCTTGACCAATACTGCAGGTGCTGAGGGCTCTTGACCAATACTGCAGGTGCTGAGGGCTCTTGACCAATACTGCAGGTGCTGAGGGCTCTTGACCAATACTGCAGGTGCTGAGGGCTCTTGACCAATACTGCAGGTGCTGAGGGCTCTTGACCAATACTGCAGGTGCTGAGGGCTCTTGACCAATACTGCAGGTGCTGAGGGCTCTTGACCAATACTGCAGGTGCTGAGGGCTCTTGACCAATACTGCAGGTGCTGAGGGCTCTTGACCAATACTGCAGGTGCTGAGGGCTCTTGACCAATACTGCAGGTGCTGAGGGCTCTTGACCAATACTGCAGGTGCTGAGGGCTGTGCTGTTGTCTATGAAGAGCTGTATATATTCATTACTGTTTGAGGTGATCCAGAGGTGAGTGGAGAGCTAGTGATATTGCCTCTGCTGTGGAGCAGTAGGTCCAGACATTTGCTTATGTCTTCAGCAAAAAAGTATTAATTTCATATTAAAATAGTATGATAAACTAACATACAATTCTATGGCCTTTTTCCCCCTCAATATAAGGCATAACATTTGAGTCTATGAAGAACTTGTGATGTGTATGAACAGTTTAATTGAAGGAACTGCAGCCATTTGCTCACAGTAATTTCCCACAAATGTGATTTGTTTTTGGTATTTTTTTTTTGAACAAGTAGAAATAAAACCAGGATGAATGCCCATCCTACCGGCAACCATTATGTCAACCTTCAATAAGAGCTAAGACGAGTGTGTCCTGGTCTGCTGCATCCCTGTGGCACGGTTGCTGCGGAGAAATGGATCAGAGGTCAATCTACAGGACCGTAAGAGTAGTAAAAAGATCAAATGGAGTCTCCCTCACCAGCACCCCCCATCGATGTGATCTACTGGGATCGTTGTCTGAAGGAGGCATGCAGAATCCTGGAGGAACCCTTCCACCCCGCACACACCATCTTTCAGCTGCTCTCGTCTGGAAGGGGATACAGGAGTATCAGAGCCAGGACCACCAGGCTGAGGGACAGCTTCTTCCCTTGGGCAGTGAGAACGCTGAACTGCTCACATTGACCATGCGAGGCACTTGTATTCATGAGAACAACATGAATTTAGATGACAAACTGGACGATTGTGTCCATTTGTGAGCCTTGGTTTCCTCTCACATTTAAACGAAAAGTATCTATGGCAATACAGCACTCACTCAACACTGGTGACATGCCAAGCCTAAATTTTGTCCCTGGATCCATACTTTTTGTTCTGGAGGTAAAGTGGGATTACCTTTATGCATTCTCTAAGATGTCAGCAGGACGGTACCTTTCAGGACGGTATTGGCTCTCTATTGTGAATTTATTCCCATGGATGATTTGGGCCAAGAACCTGTTCTGTACAATATGATCCTGAGCTTGGATAAGATCAGCTGATCCAAATTCATCTATTTCAGGGTTAACAAAACTGAGGAATTTGGTGCAGGTGCATTGTTGGTGGAATTTTAAGAAGAATATTATTTACTTCTGCATATTGTCAGGGAAGTAGTGAAACGGGGTGGGGGAGGAGTGGAAAAGTGATATATATTTTAAATATTGACTCATTAACACAAACTACCATCAGTGCTTCTCTTCACTGAGTTTGGTTCTCGAAAATATTAGAATGGATGGGATTTTTTTAAACAATTCTCATTATTGCCAACATCTCTCCTCCTTCAGAAACACAAGGAAGTTAACAAATTAATTAGCAAGTGCACCGTGGAAAGTATCTTCTCATGGGGGAATCACTGTGATACATTACCTGCCCAGCCCAAGACCATGAGAAACTGCAGAGGGTGGTGAACATGTTTCAGGACATCACACAAAATCCTCCCCTCCATCAATGACATCTGTAACTCCTGTGCTATCTTGGGAAAATAGCCAACTTGTTGAGACTCGCCTCCCCTCCATGGACTCCATCCATATCTCCCTCTGCTTAGTAAAGATGGCCAGGCCAGCGTACTGAATGGACACTCTTCTCCCTCCTACGGTGAGAAGACTGAATAGTGTCAGTGTACACCAATGGATTTGCAGACGGTTTCTTCCCTGCAGCTGATGGGCTCCTGTATGAACGCTGCAACATGCTGCCCTTGATGCTAATTAATCTTCCTCTTCACTGTATTTCTTTACAAGTTTGCTCTTTAAGCAGCTGTATGAATGTTGGAGGAAACCTACTAGACAGCTCGCAGAAGAACTCCCTGCTGTGCTGTGACATCACGAGCACCAGACTTCACTCCATTGAGAACATCTACAAGAGGTGGTGTTTTATGAAAGCAGCTTCTATCTCCAAGGACCTAGGCCATGCCCTCCTCACTCTGCTACCATTGGTGGGGAGGGTCAGGGGGAGGGGTGGGGGGGGGTCTCTGCCATTAGATTCCTGAATGAACAATGAACTGCAGACACTGCTTTACTTTATTCTGTAAGGTGGTTCATATAAATCAGTGGTTCTCAACCTTTTTCAACTCACTTACCACTTTAAGTAATCCCTATGATAAGTAAGGGATTGCTTAAGGTGGGATGTGAGTGAGAAGGAAAGGTTGAGATTCACTGCTCTAGACCCAATTGTTACTGAAATATTTTGAGGAGAACAATTGTCATTAGCCCATTTCCTTTGGAGTTATGAAACCGTGCACCTAACAAATCAATTAGGTACAATTAAAACAGTGGTTTTCAAACTTTTTCTTTCCGCTCACATCCCACCTTAAGCAATCCCTTATTAATCACAGTGCACTTATGGCATAAGGAATACTTAAAGTGGGATGTGAGTGGAAAGATAAAGGTTGAGAATCACTGCTATAAATGTTTGCACTGCAATGCTGTCGCAAAACAACAAATTATGTGACATGTTCATTCCAATAAATTCTGATAATAGGACAAATAAACTTCAATATTTCTTGGGCTTCTCTCCAGCTAGAACGATTAAACATTTCTTCTTTTGGAGGGTGCCCATTAATTTGACATTAGAAAACAATGGAATTGTTTAATCAAAGGAGCGTGGTTAATGTGTTTAGCATGCAAAGCAGTAAAGGAATTGTAAAGACTCTTGGCCCATTCAATCAAATGTCAACTTGTAGTAGTGTGATCTAGTCATAATTCTGCAAAGTAATTTCCATAGTCCCTGTTGGGCGCTACCAGTTGCCCCAATAATTACAAAGACTGAGGGGAACGATTGTCTTTATTGTGCATAAGACTTGAGCTGGCCTGGATCCAAACTAGGGAAATGCAGGAAAGGGAGAGGTGGCTCGACCTTTATGGCCAAGGGCACAGGGGAGGAGTCCAGGGGCCGGGCCAGCCCGTGCCTTTACCAGCAATGAGTACATGCAATCCATATCATTACAGTCCCTATCCTGTGTCCTTTTCAATGACTTCCCAACTCTGGCTACTTTTTAAAATTCTCCATCGCCATTTTAAAAAAAAATTGAGCCACAGTTTCTATTGATGAGAACTTTTTTGTAAGTTATTCTAATTTTGAACAGGTCTGTCAAATCACCTTTGCTCAGCAGAGAGCAACCTTAGCTTCACCATGTCATCCCAGTAATTGCAATGGTTGATCTTTTCCGCACTTGGACTTGCTTTAATTTCAAGAACCACAATTGGGTAGAACCTGTTTGGCTGCAACCTTCTTTCCCCCCCCCCCCCCACTCTCTAAACTTTTTATAATCAATAAGCCAAGCCAAAGTGTGCAACCTGTACATGTTTTGTTCCTTTAATTTGTCCTCTCAGTTGCTCACAGAAGTGTCCGGGCAATGAATTTTAAATTCCTGGAGACTTTGGGAGTTCCCCTTGATGATTGGAAACACAACTTTAAGCCAGTATTTGTTTTAAGAATGTTGATGCAAAATGCTTCCATTATCAGAGCCTCACATGAATCTTGTACAGGTGCTCCCTACTTACAATTTTTCAATCTTACAACAATACAATAGTGGGGCTGTCGTTATTACTTCCAAGTAATATGTTAGATGATTGCAAACATCGTGGGTTTTTTTCTAATAAACATTGATAATTCCTCTAAGGTCAATTCCTTGTGGCCTCCTTGGTCAATCGCTGCTTTTAGTTCAGTTAGAAAGATTGCAGGGACCGATACAGCATGTTGGGGGAGAGCTAGGCAGTGGGATGAGTGTGGGAATGGTAAAAGGCTGTGGGGGGAGAGGGACAGCAGGGCAGTTTGTTTTTTGTACAGCGCTATCGGTGTTATGCAAGGTACACCTTTATTCTTTGTCTGGTTACGTCTGCATGTTTTGCAAGGAGGAGCGGAGAACACGGTTTGTCAGGTTGTACTCGTGAATTCAGATGACAATTGACTTCTGTGTGTGAGGTGTCCATTTTGCTGGCAAAATCACTTCTATTGCTGCATCGGTGGTGCATGTGACTGTCTACTTGATGTTTTTATTGTGTCACTAGGAACCCTGCCTCTGAGGTACCAATGTCCTCAGTCCTTTGAGTGACAATCTCTGGCATGGAAATTGGGAGTGAAAGTCTGCAGACACTGAGCATTCATTGGAGGTGAAGATAAATGACTGACGCTTCAGGTCTGAGCCCTTCCTCAAGGTGTGAGCAAACTAGACAAGCATTGGGGAAGGCCTCAGGCCAGAAACGTGATGATAGATCTTCATCTATGACTTGAGTTCCTCTGGCATTTGTGTTTTTTGACTGAAAATTCAGAGGAAAGAAAGTAATTTTTTTTTTTCAGACATACAGCACAGTAACCGTCCCTTTCAGCCCACGACCCCATGCTGGCCAAATGACCTACAACCTTTTGAAAGGTGGGAGGAAGTGTGCAACCTGTACATAACTTGTTTTGTTCCTTTAACTTGTCCTCTCATGTTGCTCACAGACGTGTCCAGGCAATGAATTTTAAATTCCTGGAGACTTTGGGAGTTCCCCATGATGATTGGAAACACAACCTTAAGCCAGTATTTATTTTAACAATATTCATGCTAAACCTGCTGCCTTTTTTTTTTTTTTGCAGTAATTTTAAGCTTTGAGTCTTTATGGCAGCTATGAAACATTAGTGTTACGTGGCCCTGATGGAAGAAGAGGCTCAGGCATCTTATCAGAAACTGCTACCTGTTCTGGGGAAGGGCTGCCCAAGGGCGACTTGCTGACGAAACCTGGCCAGACACCTGGAAGGGCAGCTCAGTTAGCTCTCAACCTGCTTTAAGGCAGTCAGCTTGAACCAGCTCCACTGCTTGTTCAGAATGCAAAGCTCGGCAGGTGTAAATCCTTTAAAACACCAGCAAAATAAAAAAAAATGTCCAGAGCATACTTGTGGATGATAACTCTCTCTCTCTCTCTCTCTCTCTCTCTCTCTCTCTCTCTCTCTCTCTCTCTCTCTCTCTCTCTCTCTCTCTCTCTCTCTCTCTCTCTCTCTCTCTCTCTCTCTCTCTCTCTCTCTCTCTCTCTCTCTCAACATTTAAATGTACAGCACAGTGACAGACCCTTCCAGCTCGTGCTGCCAAATTGACGGCCAAACCCATACATTTTGAAAGGTGATAGAAAACCAGAATGCCCGGTGGAAACCCATGCAGATATGGGGAGTATGTACAAACTCCTTGCTGACAGCACCATATTCGAACCTGGGTCGCTGGCACTCTAATAGCGTTGCACTAACTGTCCTGCCACTTGCTCTGGCCTCTGTGCCATTTTAAATGGAGAGGACAGGGTTTCAGTAGCAAAATGGAATTTTTGTAGATGCTGTTAAGGCCTATTGATCAGCGACGTAAAGTACTGAAGTCAAGAGAGCTGGCAGCTGCAGTGGCGGACTTATCGGCAGTGTGACCATTTGGTTAGTTTTGAGGCTGTGAGATGCTGTACCACAGGGTTTTTGGTGGCAACCCCTGTGCCTGCTATTGGGGTGGGGGGGTGGGGGGGAAAGAGCAAGGGAATTTCTGGAAATGTTTTCTGCCTTGGAGGGGGAGGTTGCTGAATTCTTCTTGTTGGTGTGCCTCAGGATAGCAGCTGCAAAATATTCCAGGAATGCAGGGTAATCCCTCCATGTTGCTAAGAGGTTATGTTGAATTCTTTTGGCTAATCGAAGTTGCATGCTAAGATCCATCAACTTGCTGAACTCCAGCAAATGGTAGATAAAAATAGATCCTCTGTGCTGGAGGTATAATTATAGTTTCTGTGACAAGTAAAGGATGATTATTAAAAAGACCTTTATTAAGATATTGACATTTTGTCCTTTTCTGTACAATGACTAATTGCAGGTTTGGGAAAGCTGGGGTGATTTCGTTGTCCAGAATGGTAATAATACTGTAATATTCTAGCAATGTACTGTACATGCCATTGTATAGGATGATCCTGCAATTTCCATTGCGGTTTTGAGTGATTCCTTTATAAAAGACGAACCCCCCCCCAAAAAAAATCTGGTACTTAACCGCTGACCAGTTAAATGCAAATTACAATATTTTACCAACAAATTTACTATGTAAAATGTTTCAATTTCATTTGGATATTTTAAAATAAACCACTGTCAACTCCTGTAAAGAGTTTAAAGCCTGTACAAAGCTGATGGCAGTCGAACTAGGTGTGCTGAGACTTCTCTGATGACTAACGGGAGGAGATTGCATCAGAGCCAGAAGGAAGATGGCAGCGATGTTCAGGAAAAATTTTTAGACCAGTAGATATAGGACACCCCCTGATTTTTAAAGCAAAATTTAAGTTTTGGGATTGTCCTATATGACGGCATGTACAGTAGGTGTAAGTAATAGCATAACAGAGGAAGGGAAAGGCTTTAGTACTTGATTTTCATAGTTTCCTTTGCTGTATTATTTGTGCCCAGGATTATGTAGGTTGTGTGCTACAGATCCACACCACTTGGCCCAACCAATCCATGCTGGCAGTTGTGCTCCAACCTATCGTCTTCTAATCCAAGTCCATTAGCGTTGACCTCCCTTCCCCAAAGTGGAAATTAGAGCTGGGTTCAGCTGCCCGCACTCAATCAGGTAAAAGAGTCAATGGAATGGCACTTGGCTGGCTGTTGCAGAAAACGGAAAATCCAGCGCATGCTGGATGGAATCCTTTGGGGAAAATTTTCATATTGATTGGTATAACCCAGACTGGGTTACAATAACTGGTATTGAGTACATCATTGTTCTGAAGTCGTGTTTGTTCAGGAGAGATGTATGTTGAACGTTTACCACTTTCTACTGCCTCAATGACTGTCCATTTGTACTGAGGTGATTGTTGTTTGAAGCAGGGGTGGCAACCTTTTTAACTTTTAATTTAGACCTACAGCACAGTAACAGGCCATTTTGGCTCACAAGTATGTATCGAGGGGGTGTACATTAATTGGGCGGCACAGACTCGTGGGCTGAAACGGCCTGTTACTGTGCTGTAGGTCTAAATTGAAAATTAAATGTTTAGCCATGCCTGAAAGCCACCATTTGTGGATTTGCTTCATAAAACTTAAAGTTCAAGTGGGCATTCAAAAATTGGCGACTGGACTTTCCATTACTCAGTCTTTTGTGACTTGGAAATGTGTTGCTTTGCCATTGAATCTGGGGATTGACTGTGAACGGAAAGGGCACCAATCTCCCAACCATTTGCCTGCACAATCTGAAAGAGCGCTTGCCAACTCCGAACTGATTAATGGGCTTGTGGGAATAGCAAAATCATGTTGAGTGAGAGTAAGATTAAAGTTGACTACCTTCCTTCTGGAAAATAAGAAAGTTGGAAAACAAAACTTGTTGCTATGTTCATTTTGAAACGGGTTCCAATTAACTGTAGATAAATAACCCATAAAATGGGGCCATCATTTGTTGCTTTGAAAATAGATTTTCCAAACATGACTTCAGTGCAAAACAATTTCAAAATCTTACCTTTAAGCAGAGATTTACATAGAATGTTCAACACAAATTATTCTGCCCATGTGTATGTTCCACCACAAATCCGTTTTATTCAATTAACATTCCATTCTTTGTCCCCGTATCTCGGCAAGTGCATCAACATTTCCTGTGGTAATGATTTTCCACATTCTTGTAATATGAGTGTGGAATTTCATTTTAAAAAAAATATATTTTAACAATTTTAAAGCCACAACAGTAAATAAATAATAAAACAATAAAAATGATTTAAAAAAAATTCAAAAATTAAAGCCCCCCTTCCTCCCCATACCCCCAAAAGAGAAAAATAAATGGGAGACATAAAAACTGGAGAATGTCAAGGGAATAAACTATTTATTGTAAAGTTTTTAATATTTATGATGCTGGAGGTTACCAAGAGATGGGGCATGTGAGATTTAAGAAATGTCTGATTTGCAGACATCTGGAAAAAAAATGAGTACTTGGCAAATTTAACTTTCCAAAAAGCTGTTCAAATGGCACAAACCGCTATCAATAAAAAGTTCATTACCTAATCTAAACCATTCATGAGAAACGAGATCATTCAAAGAAGGTTGAAAAAGATGGTTGATTAAAATAGAGCTGGAAAGAGAAAAACCATAAAATCCAAAATGTTTTCTAAACTGGACCCAAACTTTCACAGTGTGAACAATAGGATTATCAATTGATTTAAAGAAAAGGGAAAGGAAGGGAGGATCCAAGAAGTGCTGGAATGGAAATGTTTTTACTCAAGTTCAACTCCATTACCTACCCATGCTGAGCAATCCACATTCAATTGTGAAAATATAACCAATATAAGGTTGCGTATGTTGACCACCCAATAGTAAAATCTGAAATTGGGTAGAGCCGTGCCTCAGTTCCTTGTAGATTTTTGAAGAAGAATTTAGTTTCAAGTGAATAAAAACAAAATGATTTGGGAATGAAAATTGGGATAGACTGAAAAGGTGTTTTAAAAATAAATAAATATATAGATTAGGCAAGATATTCATTTTAATAGAATTCAATCAACTGACCAGGGATATAGAAAGGGGCGACCATTGTGTAAAGACTGTTTCACGTGCTTTAATAATAGGAACAGAGGAAGTAGGAACAGGAGTAGGCCAAAAATGGCCCATCGAGCCTGCTCCACCATTCAATACGATCATGGCTGATCTAATTTATGACCTAACTCCACCTACCTGCCTTCTCCCCATATCCCCAATTCCTCTATCATGTAAAAATTTATCTAACCAAATTTTAAATATGTTTAATGAGGCAGCCTCAACCACTTCCCTGGTTAGAGAATTCCAAACATTCACTACTCTCTGGGAAAAACTATTTTTCCTCATCTCTGTCCTAAATCTACTCCCCCAAATCTTGAGACTGTGTCCTCTCGTTTTAGTTTCCCCGGCCAGCTCAAAAATCCTTCCTACATCTCTCCTATCCATACCCTTCATAATCCTATATGTTTCTATAAGATCTCCTCTCATTCTTCTGAACTCGAGCGAATACAATCCTGGAGGATTTAATCTTTCATCATGTCAACCCCTTCATCCCAGGGATCAACCTAGTAAACCTCCTCTGGACCGTCTCCAAAGCCAGTATATCCTTCCTCAAATATGGAGACCAGAACTGGACACAGTACTCCAGGTGCGGTCTCACCAGTACCTTATACAGTTGCAACATTACCTCCCTACTCCTGAATTCAATTCCTCTAGCAATGAAGGCCAACATTCCATTTGCCTTCTTAATAACCTGCTGTACCTGCAACCTAACTTTTGGCAAATCATGCACAAGCACTCCCAAGTCCCTCTGCACAGCAGTATGCTGTAGATTTTCACCCTTTAAATAATATTCAGCTCTTTTATTTTTCTTGCCAAAGTGGATAACCTCACACTTACTAACATTGTACTCCATCTGCCAGACCTTTGCCCACTCATCCAGCTTAACTCTATCCCTCTGCAGACTCTCCACATCCTCATTACAATTTGCTCTTCCACTCAATTTGGTGTCATCCGCAAACTTGGCTACAACACATTTTGTCCCCTCCTCCAAGTCATCAATGTAAATGATAAACAGTTGTGGGCCTAACACTGACCCCTGCGGCACCCCACTTACCACTCTCTGCCAACCTGAAAAACTCCCATTTATCCCGACTCTCTGCCTCCTGTCAGACAACCAATTTTCAATCCAGGCCAATAGACTTCCCCGGACTCCACTTTCCTGTAACTTACTGAGAAGTCTCTTGTGCAGCACCTTATCAAACGCTTTCTGGAAATCCAAATATACAACTTCAACCTGTTCCCCTCTATTCACTGCACCCATTATATCCTCAAAATATCCTAACAAGTTTGTCAAACAAGATCTTCCCTTTCTAAAACCATGCTGCGTCTGCCTGTGATTGAACCCTTGCGTTCCAAAAGTTTCACTATTTCATCTTTAATGACGGCTTCAAGCATTTTTCCAACTACAGACGTCAAGTTAATTGGCCGGTAATTTCCAGTCTTCTGCCTACATCTGTTCTTAAAAAGTGGTGTGACATTTGCTGTCTTCCAGTCTGCCGGGACCTGCCCAGAATCCAAGGAATTTTGATATATGACCACCAATGCATCAACTATAACTTCTGCCATTTCCTTCAGAACCCTTGGATGCATGTCATTAGGACCAGGTGATTTGTCTGGCTTTAGTCCCATTAGTTTCTCCATCACTACTTCCTTTGTAACAACTATTTTATCAAGGCCCTCCCCAACATTTGCATCCTTAATTCTGCATTTGGGCATGCTGGACGTGTCTTCCACCGTGAAGACTGACACAAAATATTTGTTTAATGCCTCGGCCATTTCCTCATTTTTGCTACCAGTTTTCCTTTCTCATCCTCCAAGGGTCCTATGTTAACTCTGGCCACCCTCTTCCGTTTTATATATTTATAAAATTTTGTGCTTTCTGTTTTTATATTTTGTGCCAATTTACTTTCATAATCCTTTGTCCCATTTCTTATTACCCGCTTTGTAACCCCTTGTTCTCTCTTAGTTTTCCCAATCTTACAGTTTTCTTTAAAAAGGTACTTCTGATTCTTTGTAACTGTGATACTGAGATATTTATATTGGGTTTCCACAATCTTACAATGGAAATCGATGTATGCTGATGTAGGTGTATTCAAAGGGAAAAGTTCACTTTTATTGCAGATTTATTCTATATCCTGCAAACTTACTAAATTGGGAAAGTAGTGACAGTGTGGATGTTAAAGAAGTGTCAGGATTTGATAAGTAAAGCAGAAGAGTATTGAATTCAAGAGTTGGGATGTTATGATGAAATTGTACAAAGCATTGGTGAGGCCAAATTTGGAATACTGTGTGCAGTTTTGGTCACCAAATTATAGGAAGGATGTAAACAAAATAGAGAGAGTGCAGAGAAGGTTTACGAGAATGTTGACAGGATGTCAAGGTTTGAGTTACAGAAAGGTTGAGCAGCCTGGGGCTTTTTTCACTGGAGCGTAGAAGATTGAGGGGGGATTTGATGGAGGCGTTCAAGATTTTAAAAGGGATAGAGAGAGTCAATGTGGATAGGCTTTTTCAATTAAGAGTGGGGGATATTCAAACCAGAGGCCATGGTTTGAGATTGAAGGGGGAAAATTATGGGGAACATGAGGGGAAATTTCTTCACGCAAAGGGTGGTTGGGATGTGGAATCAGCTTCCGGCGGAGGTGGTTGAAGCAGGGACGTTATTTACATTTAAGGAAAGACTGGATAATTACATGGAGGGGAGAGGATTGGAGGGGTATGGACCAGGTGCTGGTCAGTGGGACTAGGAGGGTGGGGATTTGTTCCAGCATGGACTAGTGGGGCCAAAATGGCCTGTTCTGTGCTGTATATGGTTATATGGTTATAAGATGATGGGAAACTTTGCTTCCTTCCCTTTCCATAAATCCCTGAAATGTTCCCACATTCTTGAAATGCAATTGCTAATGGCTCCAAGACCAAATCAAAAAGTAATAGACTTGGAGCCACCCTTGATAGGTTCCCCATTGGAGATTAAAAGGTTTTGATTGTTGAGAATTAGTGAGAATGGAAGCCATAGGGCATGAATACAATAATTTAATCCAAGAAATAAAACCTGATCCAAAATTGAATTTTCCCAAATTCATAAATAAATATGTCCATTCAACTCTATCTAACACTTAGTGGCAAGGGAGAGAACCCATTCAGGAAACGCACTCAAAGGTAAGTATAAAATGTCCAATAGGTGATGTATATTAAAATAAGAGTACCGGTTTTTAAAAAATTAAAATCAGTCTGGTCTTCAGAGATGGTAGATAGTCTCTAACCTACTGAACAAAACTTTATTAAAAGTTGATGTAAAAATTTTGTCTAAAGAAATTGGCCTGTAGGAGGAATACTCAGTTGGATTTTTACTTTTTGCTATGAGAGATGTACACACTTCATTAAATATTGCCGGAGGATCACACTTCCTAAACTAGACCAATAACACCAAACATAATTGAGGTGAATGAAGTTGACACAAAATTTTAGAAAAATTTAACGGTAAAACCATCGGGTCCCAGAGCTCTTCCAGAATATAGTGAAGAAATGGAAGCAACTATTTTCTCATATGATGTAGGCTCATCTAGTCTAATTTGGTCATACAAAGAAAGCAAGGGAATATTTAAACAATCCAGGAAATTTTCCATTGAATTAGTATCATTTGTGAATTTGGAAGTGTAAAATTGGGAGAAAAATTCCTGAATGTGTCATTTATCTCAGAATGGTCTGTAGAAATTTGCCTCTTGGCTTCAAAATCTCTCAGCAGGTTAGTTAAAAGCTTACCTGATTTATCACCATGGATATAAAATTGACTGTTGCTCTTCAATTTGCTTTCCATTGGATATGTTGAATGAAGATCAAATTTAGTTTGTTCAACTCTTTTTTTTAATATATATATAAATAAAATATATAACTCAGGACTTTTAGTTTGAGTATATTGTTGATCTATTTGTTTAATTTGAATAATTAATTCTAATCTTGCTTTTAGTTTGAGTATATTGTTGATCTATTTGTTTAATTTGAATAATTAATTCTAATCTTGCTTTTAATTTAAGTATATTGTTGATCTATTTGTTTAATTTGAATAATTAATTCTAATCTTGCTTTATGGGTCTTTTATAGTCATGGTGCAAGAAATAATTTGCCCCCTCAGAAAAGCTTTCATAGCATCTCAAACAATCAAACGAAAAATTTCAAACTAATTGTTTGTATCAAAGAAGAAAGTTACCTGCTTCTCCATAAATTTCACAAAGCCATTATCTGATAATAAACTTGAAAAACCAATGCCTTTTTATTTGAGGAAGGCCAGGAAGAGTTATAGATAACATGATAGGGGCATGACCTTGTATTGCTATAGTTTTAATAACTACAGGAACGAGTTGGTGTGATCAATTGATTATCAATAAGACAATACTCAATCTGTGAATAAGTTCGATGAATGTGAAAAGAAGGAATAGTATTTGAATAAAGAAATGGCAAATATCAGAAATACCATAATCTGATTTTTTTTAAAAAGTATGAACTAATGAGGCAGATTTGAGACAAACAATCCAAAGCAGGGTCCAACCAAGAATTAAAATCCCAAACAAGAACTAGAGAGTATAAACTCCAGTCTAGTAAGGAAGAAAAAAAGTTTTTTTTATAGTTTAAAAAAAAAAGAGCAACTTGATCTCTATTAGGGGCATAAATATTAGCAAAAACTACAATTTTATTATTAAATTTCCCAGAATCAATGATATAATCATTAGTTTTTGATGATTTTATGATGGACAAAAGGAATATTTTGATAAGAATCTAACTTTTTCTTCCCCCCCCCCCCCCCCCCCCACAAAAAAGCTTGGAAAAAGGAATTAAAATGCTGTCCCCTGCACATTGTCATAAGGCAGGAGTTATCACAACTGCAAATGTGTTTCTTGTAAATATAATAGTAGCTTTAAGCTATTTAATATGTGAAAATATTTTATCCTTCTCAAAAGGTCGATTCAAACCTTTTGCATTCCAACTAAGGAAATTAATAGAATTACCCATAATTTTTACATAATTGATGGAGGTTGATTAGTACAACTAATATCTAGCCACCAGGTGGCAACCTTGAGGCAAAAATATGAAACAGGTGATTATATTGTAAAAAAAATATTGTTACACAGTCAAATTTAAACAAATTCCTAAAGCTATAACAGCCTTGAGTTTAAAAAAAAACCCACACCCTCCCTCGCCAAACCATAGCAAGCTTTCCAAAACAATCCATTTCATACCTTATTAATTCTCCTGCTGGATCTGTTGACATTAACTCCATTGCTACTAATGTAAATACATGCAGCTCTTCCAAATGATGATTAATTCTATTATGACTACAATCAAGACCATGATTTATTTTAATATTTCTAATTTCTTCTTGTAAAGATTAAATAATTCAATAAATTTAATATAGAGAAATAAAGTAAATTTGAACCAATATTACTGAAAGAGGAATGAATATGTATTTCTTTGAATTATTAAATTCAAGAGAATAATATCTATTTTATATAGAGAGAAGGAAAAAAAGTCTTAGTAGGATTGTATTCATGTAAGTTTATTATCCCAGGATAAAACAAAAAAGAGAAAAATAGCCCAGATATAAAAGAACTGGTCAGTCCTTGACGAATAAAAGTTACATAATAAATGATGAAAACCTTAAAATTGATAATAATCAATCATCTTCAATCCTGAAGTAGAAGTTCCCGTTGGGAACAATGTAGTAGGAAGATCTTCTAGGTAGCTCTAAGTCTCTAAAAACAGACCACAACATCATCTACTGACCAAGAGAAAATGTAATGCGCAGGAAAAGCTTTAAACCACATTTGTATAGCTCTGACGTAACTTCTTGGTATTCATCGGGCTGCTTCCTGACTACAGGACAGTAATCTTCTACAATTACGATATGCTTGCTGAGATATTCAAGAATTCCTCTTTGACGATCTTCACCAAATCAAAGACTCTTCTATTTGATAATGATGTAACTGAATACTAACCGAATGCAGTCTTTGCTTGAGAGTAAATATAAACTTCGGTCTTTTCACAGATGCCTGCTGGGCCTGCTGAGTAATTCCAGCATGTATCTGTTTTATGCCAGTTTTCCCCCATCTGCATTATTTTATTTGTGGCTCTTTCAATTTAGTTAAATTTAAAGAGAAAAAAAATGTTCCTCCTTTTGGAGAAGATAGTGAAAATCCACTCCTCGAGAGCTTTTGCTTTTCAAGAGAGTCCAATGGAGAGAAGACGAGAAATGGGGAAGAGCCCTTTTGGGGAGGAAACGTGATTGAAAGTTGAACATGTTGCGTTTTTCACTTTAATTTTCATTGCGGTTGATCAGCATCCAATTGAAGAGGACTGAACTTGATCCAACAGAATGATCAGAGGTCTTGTTTATAAACCATCTTTTTAAAAGATCCAGCTGAGTTGTGCTGCGGGTGTTGAACTGTATACGGATTTACACTGGTCAGTTTTGAATGTTCCTTTAATCAATAGCAGCTTGGAAAGAAATGAAGAGATGAAAATGCTTTGTCTGATTTCAGATTTATTGTCAGTACATACATGACATCACAAACCCCTGTTTTTTTTTTTCCTCTGCGGGTGAGGCGGAATTACCCCTAATTGGTTGTGCAAAAAAAATCTACACCATGTACACATGTAAACAAAAATATTGTGGGGGTAGAAATGAAAGTATAACAGTCCTTAAATGAGTCCTTGATTCAGTTTATTGATGAGGAGTAGGATAGTGGAGGGGTAGCAGTTGTTCTTGTTTAAGTCTTGTAGCACCTTTCCTGATGGCAGCAGTGAGAACAGAGCATATGCTGGTTGATGTGGATCCTTGTTGATTGCCGCTGCTCTCCAATAGCAGCATTCCCTGTAGATGTTCTCGATGGTGGGGAGAGTTTTGGCTGTGATGCCCTGGGTTGCGTCCACTAGCTTTTGCAGGACTTTGAGCTCAGGGGTATTGGTGTCCCCATAGCCAACTGTAGAAACAACTTTTATCTCTAGTTGGATATTTTCCCTTTTTCAAAAGCACAATTTCCAGAGCACAAGACTTGTCAGAGGCCATAGACATTGTATAGAACAAGTTTATATTTTGTCTACAGTTTGTCAGTGAAAGTAATCATTCATACAGTAAAAGACCATGAGCTTTTAAAAAGAACATCTTTCCATGTTTGTAATTTTAAATGATATAAACTTTCACAGCTGATCTTTGATAAGGTCACAGTTTGTCTGCATACCACAAAGTGCTACATCTCACTGTTCAAAATGTCACGTATTGCACTAGAAAGTTGTTGATTGACAGTCCAAAAAGTGCAATAAAAATGGAGACATTTACACTTTTCAGAGGTTTTTAAAAAATCTGAATTTCTGAAATTTCAATGGCCAGTGTTCTCATTCTGCTCAAAACTTTAATCTAGAAGCAGTTTCAAATTTATATCTTCGCAAAGGATTGTCAGGATGTTCATAATCCAGAATATACAGCTGGATCAAAGAAGTGTGAGCTAAACGAAGCAATGGGAAGAAGAATAGAGCTGGATTTCTATCAGTTACAAATATGGGCAGATCAATGGAAGATATTCTTGACTGGAAAATGTGAGCTATTGTGCTTTTGGAGATGAAGACGGCAGGACTCTTAAAGCATTAATATGGAGAGGGATATATATGGATCCAAATCTGCAGCTTCTTAACAATGGCCATGCAAGTAGATAGGGTGGTGACAAAGGGGTATGTCATGCTTGCCATCATTGGACATTGAGGATAAGGGTAAGGAAGTTGTGAGGCAGCTCTATAAAACTTTAGTTAGTCTGCACTTGGAGTATTCTGTGCAATTCCGTTCCCTCCATTGCTAGAATGTGGAGACTTTGGCAACCGTACAAAAGAGATTTACGAGGATGCTACCTAAATTAGAACTACAAGGAGAGATTGGACAACTTGGATTGTTTTCTGATTTTAATTTAAATTTAGGCAGACAGCGTTGTAACAGATCCTTCTGGGCCATGACTTCCAAATGCCCCAATTAACCTATGACCCCCCCCACCCCGGTACATTGTGAAGGGTGGGAGGAAACTGGAGCATCCGGAGGAAACCCACACAGACACAGAGAGGATGTACAAGCTCCTCGCAGACAGCACCAGATTTGAACCCGGGTCACTGGTGCTGTAATTGCGTCATACTCACAATGCCACTCCAAATGCATTATGGTTAAATCGAAATTCAACATGGCCTCTCCACAAGCAAATAGCAGTTTATTTTTTCAGTGATAACATAAATATTAATTTGAAAGAAATGTTACCCTTGGTTGGGATAACCATCTTATGACTTTTCAAATCGAGAGATGATTATATTAATAGTATTACATCTTTATGATGCATTGGAAAATGTGAAGGAGTGGCTGGGGATAGGGCTTTGGCTACCTTATTGCATGGTTATCGTGGCTTTGCTCGTGCTCCGCCCAAGGGTTGGAATTCTTTGGCTCTCCTCTTAAAATGCTCAAGACCTAATGCATGAAGTCTTGACCACCAGCTCTTGTATCTCCTACATGGTTTCAGGCTGATGCTCCTGGGAAGTTTTTGGGATGCATTTTTCAATGTTGAGTGCATTATTTAAATGAATATTTTCTTGCAGAAGGAATGCCAACATCACAAATGCTCAGTGTGATGTCCTCGTCGAGTACAATGCCTGTGTCTGATACAACCTCTTCAGCGGAAGGATCAACTTCTACAACAATCATCCAGTCACATGCTTTGAGTCCGGCGAGCAGCGGCGTGACCTCCGGCTCGAGTCCGGCGAGCAGCGGCGTGACCTCCGGCTCGAGTCCGGCGAGCAGCGGCGTGACCTCCGGCTCGAGTCCGGCGAGCAGCGGCGTGACCTCCGGCTCGAGTCCGGCGAGCAGCGGCGTGACCTCCGGCTCGAGTCCGGCGAGCAGCGGCGTGACCTCCGGCTCGAGTCCGGCGAGCAGCGGCGTGACCTCCGGCTCGAGTCCGGCGAGCAGCGGCGTGACCTCCGGCTCGAGTCCGGCGAGCAGCGGCGTGACCTCCGGCTCGAGTCCGGCGAGCAGCGGCGTGACCTCCGGCTCGAGTCCGGCGAGCAGCGGCGTGACCTCCGGCTCGAGTCCGGCGAGCAGCGGCGTGACCTCCGGCTCGAGTCCGGCGAGCAGCGGCGTGACCTCCGGCTCCGACGTTACAGGAGGTTTAATGCCATCCACTACTTCGATAACCAACACAGCTGCCCTTTCAACTACAATCTCCACTGAAACATCTGCTGCAGCCAAGCAAAATGCGAGTACAGCTGAGACAATGACACCTGCAGTGAATTTCACACTCACTTCTACCAGTTCCCATGTTAACCTAACAAGCACAATGAAAAATGCTCCAACTTTAACCACAATACTTCATTCAAATGAGACAGGTAATGCCACCCTAACTTCAACAGTCAAGCCACTGACCATCGTGACCACACCTAATAATGCATTCAACAACTTGACGACTGCAGGTGGACTCACAAATGTTACTGGGTTGACGATAGTGACGCCTAACAACACAATGAGCAGCATACCTGTACCGGTCAACGTGACTGTGCCAGTTAATGTGACAGCTCTCACTACAAATGTTTCCAGTTCCAGTGTGCCAACACCTTATTCAAAGAGTTCAATGACTCAGCCACCAGGTAAGAGTTTTCCGTTCATTTCTGCCCAGTGGGCTGTGAGACTGGTTGATTTTTTCCCCCCCCCCCCCAGTGAATATTAGTTAAGTTATAATGGAGGAGCTGTTACAAAGGCACAACTGCCCATTTGAGACCATTCTGACAAAAGTATTTAGGCCAATTTGGAACATTTAAAATAAAATCATTAGCTGTTTTATTCTCATTAACATTTACCGTAACTTTGTGTCTGTTTCTGTGTTTGTAATTAAATTGTGGGAATAATCACAGACCTGAAGTCTAATTCTACCACTGTAGCTGAGGTATTAAAATTGGAGAAATAAGAACTGCTGTCCCAAAAAAAATTTAATGATGACCATAAAATAATTTATTAGATTGTCATAAAAAATCTATCTGATTCGTTAATGGTCCTCGAGGGAGGAGACTGCGGGCAATCTCGTTTGTTAAGTGCCCTTATGTATTAACTGCCAGGTCACTACTTTCTCAAGAGTCATTGAGATGGGGCAATAAATGTTGGCCTTGCTAGAGATGTCCAGATCCCCAAAAGAAATAGGCACTAATCAAATCTCCCTTCAGTCTCTTTTGTTCCAAATAAAACAAATTCCACCAGTTTCTCCTGGCTATGAGTTTGCCAGCCCTTATGAATGATGAATCAATCCGGTTCCAGCATAGCCTCCCTGTCCTTTTTTTTCTTCTTCTCCCCTCTATGACCAACTTGTGCTCTTTCTGAACTCCATTCTTCCTTTTGGGGTTCTGTGGACATTAATTTCTCTCTGTTCTGGTTTTCTACATCAATTTAATATGCATTCCTTGTTACATCTTACAAAATGCTCTTGCACTTCTCTAACAGCATTAAGAACAACAAGGTTGTAGGCTGTGCATCCAGCAAATAAATATGGATAAGAACAACATTCAGTGGACATAGGAGCAGAACCAGGCTATTCAGACCATTAATTCTGCTGCACATACAATCATGAGCTGATCTATTTTTCTAGTTGCTCCCACTGCCCGGCCTTCTCACCATAAACTCTGATGCCCTGGCTAATCAACAATCTATCAATTCCTGCTTAAATACGCACAATGACTTGCCCTCCACAACTGCACACGGCAACAAATTTCACTGACGTACTGCCTTTGTCTGAAGAAATTCTCCGCATCTGCTCTAAGCAGACACCCCTCCATCCTGAAGTTGCGCCCTCTTGTCCTAGACTCTCCTACCATGTTTTTGTCCATGCCTTTCAACATTTGAAATGTTTCTATGGGATCCCCACCCCCTCCCCTCATTCTCCTAAATTCCAATGAGAACAGGCCAAGAGCAGTCAAGTGTTCCTCATATGGTGACCCTTTCATTCCCAGACTCGTCCTCATGAACCTCTTCTGAACCCTCGCCAACGTCAGCACATCCTTTCTTAAATGAGGAGCCCAAAACTGCTCTCAATCCTCCAAATGAGATCTCGCCAGTGCCTTATAAAGCCTCATGATCCTACTCTAGTATTCGATTCCTCTTGAATGAGTGCCATAGCCAGGTGTTGGTGTTCTCAGTTAACTGCTTATCATTCCATGACCTTCAATCCTGTCAGCCATAATGACCTTGTTTACTATTCAGAGTGGAATTTCTATAGTGCAGTCCTTACTGATAATTGTTATGATTCATCATCATTTTACCAGATTAAAACCCACGTAGAGTTTTCATCTCACTTTACTTTGCTGCTGTTATTGACTCTGTTTCATTTGCAGGTCTGTTAATCCAATTATCCTTTACCTAAATATTGGAATACTGAACCCATTAACAGTAAAGGTTCTCCTGTCTTCACCTGCAGCACCCTTTCTGGAAATGGTTTGAAACTGAATCAGATTGCTTTGGATCTGTATTTGAGCCCAAGGCCACCGTGCTCTCTACCCCCACCCCCGCCTTCTCTTCCCCCAGCCTTTTTATTGAGGTGGCTGCCTGTTTCTTGCTCACTCCTTAAAGGGCTGAGGCCTTTACCTCCTATGGTCGTGGCATAACCTTCTGGTGTTCTACAGCACTGTTTGTGTTCTTACTACAAACCAGTGTCCCTGCCATCACGGAGACTTGTTTCCACCCTGCAAACATTCGTGGATTGTCCATCTGTTTCTTTAATACATTAATTCCATTTATGTTGATATAGTCCAAATTGTGGAGGAGATCAATCTTTGGGGGGAAAAAAATGTTTTTGAAAACAATTTGCCCGAGTTTACAAAGATAGGTTGGTCATCTTGCAGTGGTCCAAGTTTCATATATTTTTAACTTGTAAGACCACGATAGGTTGCAACTTTGAACAAGATTACCGCCCATTTTTGTACAGTATAACTCTAAACCACAGCTTAGAATGTAGGGATATCCATTGAAAGATGAACTGCTCTACAACTATATTCAATAAATCTTGTACTAGAAAGTTGGTAAGTGTTACTTTTCTAATCCAGGACATTTGATTATTTGTTCAGTGAATTTCAAACGTTCTGTGCCTATGTTTGTTTATACAGCTTATACCCTGAGTAACATGTTTAAATTCTATTTCTAGCTCAATGCTCAAATGCGAAGTGCCCACCAGTCAGTAAATGTGTGAATCTTTACAAGTCGTTTATCTGCCGCTGTCCCCTTGGGCAATGCATGCAAGGAAGTAACTGTGTGACAGGTAAAAAGAAATTTGTTGCCAAGCACAAATGCCTTGATGCACATGTAAAATTATATGGCAAGCCACACCGTGGCACCAGTTGCAAACTGGATTTACAACTTTGAGGAAACTTCCATCAGGAATATGCTTCAACTCAGCCATTCAATAAGATCACGATTGATCTGGCCGTGGACTCTGCTCCAGCGACTTGCCTTTTCCCCATAATCCTTCATTCTCCTATAATACTAAAACCTAGCGATCTTGAATCTATTTGATGAAGTAGCCTCTACCGCTTCTTTGGGCAGATAATTCATAGCTCCACTACTCTCTAGGGGAAAAGAAAACCATTCCTCCTCCTCCTTCTTGATCTACTCCCCCGAATCTTGAGACTAGAATGTGGTACAGGTAAACAAGAATAATGTAAAAAGTTCATCTTTTCGGGAGAAGATTTAATGTTGCAGTAATTTTGTAGAATTGCTCTCTCTCGAGTTCAGTGATTTTGCTCCTGTGCTTGTTTTATATTGTGGCAAGCTTTTTCTTTCTTCATACATCCACAGACGTAGCCCTTCATATTGTTGTGCAGTGTGACAGATGTTGAATAACTGGTGCTAATACACATTCTGATGTTTTCTGACTGCATCTCGTTTTGTCATGATATCAAGTACATGGTGTGCCTGTCTTGTTGGGAACTGGAGAGATTCAGATACGTATCTTTCCCGCCCTCTCGGTTGTAGAATTGTTAAGCGCCAAAAGTTTATCATCATCTGACTGTACATTCACAACCAGGCAAAACAAAATTTCTCCAGAGCACTGTACATAATGTAAATGTACAGCACATAGCAATAGTTTATAAATACAAATGCATAATTTAAAATAAATGTATATAAATATTTTGAGGTTATTTACTCAGTTACAGATGCTGTTCATCAATCTCACAGCCTGCAGAAAGAAACTATTTCCCACTCTGGCTGTCCTGATTTTTGATGCACCTGTACCACCACCTTGATGGTAGTGGTTCAAAGATGCTGTGTACTGGATGGAAAGGGTCCTCAATAATTCTTTTGAGCCCTATTTAAGCAATACTCATGGTAGGTTGGAAATGAGTCTAAGAATCTCCAATCTGACTATCAAACTTGCAGCATTCTACTCAGTTGGATCCCACCCTGTCATCGTCTTCCACCTCTAGACAAGGGCAATTCAGTTGCTGTCTGGCAAACTAACCCCTATCTTGCAAAGGCTAAATGTTTGCTGTCTGACATATTCTTAGATTCTTCCTGTCACTTTTGAACCATGAGATGTTGGTAAAGTCGAATCAAACACCAGGACGAGAAGATCTTGGGAGTGGATTGAAATCTTATTCTTCACCAGTGAAGAATCAACATAACTTCCTCTTCCATTAGGAACCGGAAGGTATTTCGGAGGACTTTCACATTGCCATACAGCATGAACATCTTCAAGACGCATGCCCAACCACAGGAAAATCTGCTGCCATCTTAACCTAGGGAAGGTCGTTGCCAAACTCCTCTGCAACCCCATTCTCTTAATGACCAAAGAGCTGTTATCCAAATCGCCTGCTCCATAGACAGCATCGGATGCTCTGAATCCAAGCACTCAATCTGATCTTTGTGAAACTGCAAGAAAAGTGCAGGATGTCATACGAGGTTGTTTTTATCCTTGTCCGACACTTTATTTTCCTCAAACTTGGTCAATGGACATTTTACATGGTGGTGGTGAAATATTAAATCCAGATAAAGGGTAAAACTGTAGCAGATTGCCATGTAGGACATTCTGAACCCATTTTCTCTATTAATGTACCACCTTTTGTAATTTATCATGTGGAGACTGTGGCCCTTAGAAATTCATCTTCATTTTACCCACTGTCATGCCATGAGGCTAACCAACTGCTCCACGCAGAATCCATTTACCAAGCAGAATGCAGCAATACGCCAACATTTCCCTCAATGTTGCCTCTTGCCTTCAACAGATTTCCTCTGAATAATACTCCAACATCACTGGTAGGATGCGTGAACCAATGTTGGTGTCCTGTGACAGGCCAAAATCCCCAATATTTGGGGGGGGCCCTCATTGGCTATGGACAGGCCAAGTCAGTTGCACTCCCAAAACAGGCATGCAATTTCAGAGTTCAGTGGAAAGAGATGATCAGGTGGGCAGAAGAAAAATTAAGGATACACTGAAAGCTTTTCTCTGCAGAAATTTAACATGGTCACTGACTCCTTGGGATCTTCCTGCAACGGAGTGCTTCAAGTGGAGGAGAACTTTGGAAGGCATTGAGAATCTTGAGCTCGCACACCAGGACCACGCAGAAGCCTTGCATAGAAACCAAAAAGAACAGACCAACCATCTGAGGAAGAGTCTGTAGTTCACATTAGGCTCATTATTCACCTTGGATTTCCAAACTAAAGTTGAATGAACATCAACTGCTGGAGGAATTTGGCAAGTGAGCAACATCTCTGTGGGAGTGATGCTGAGGATTAGGTGGAATATGGGGAACTGGTGATGGACTGAGTCATGACCCTTCATCGGGACTCCAAGTGAAGGGAGAGATGTCTAAAGTGGGGAGGAGGAGGAGGAGGGGTGGGATGGGGGCCAATAGGTTACAGGTGGATTAGGGAGGGGTGAGAAGGAACCAGATGGGAAAGCAGGAGGGGTGGAGTTGGGTGACAAACAGCTGGGTGAACGAAGAAAACCACCAGAATAAATAGGCAGCCGAGGGGAGATTTAAGATGGTGATGGATGTTGGAGAGCAATATCCTGGATACAAACAGCATCTGATAAGGAGGAAATGAAGGTGATGATGAGAGCCATTGGAGAGAGATTGGCAGATGGAATCAGATAGGTGGGGGGGGGGGAAGGGATCCAGTTGGTGAAGCATGTGGGTAGTTGTTGCATGGAACCTGGGGGAGGTGTCCATGAGCAAATTATGTGGTGGGGGGGGGGGTGATGCAACAGAACAAATATGGGTGGATCAGAATGTGAAAGAGAGGAGGGGACATGGTAAAGGTTACCTGAAATTGGAAAATCCAATGATCAGTGTTGAATTCATGAGGCACTGCCCAAGAAAAGCTTTTTAGTGGGGGGGAAAATGCACCTGTACTAGTTGAGGTATTGATTTTGCTGGAGAAATGTCTGCAATATCAAAGTAATGCCCTGTGTTATAGAGACAATCCTCATTCACTTGTGCACAACTGGTAATGTGGTAGCTGTTTCACATTGTAATCCACGTGTGCAATGGTGGTGGTACATGTATTCTTGAAAATCAGTTTGATTGAAGTCAAAATAATCAAATTTCTCCACTGTCTCCACTGAAACTGCACCCATTTTGTCATATGCAGACATGTACATCAGAAGTAACTCAGTTTGTTACTGCAATTTTAAACTATTAACATCTATTTGCTTCAATCTTTCAGTATGTTTTTGGATTATTTTCCATGCCACTTTTGAAAATAACAATTCATAGCCCATACACTTTCTCTCTTCCCCCGCCCCCACCCAATGGATTTGTCTGCCTTCAGTGCAGGTAATCCGTTTGCCTGCAGATTTTTTTTTCACCCGTGTATAAATCCTTGTACTCTAATTGCTTATTCAGGTGAGATGGTCAATTTTTTTCTTGCAGTGAGAAGCTTCCCTGGAATCTTGCATTTATCAAATATTGCTTTTACTCCTGGCATGAATGAAATTAATTCAAAGATATTCTCTGAAACGTCAGCCAAAATAGAGGAAGAGGTAAGGACCTGTCAAACTGATTTTGCTGTTTCTTTATGTATAATCGATACTCGATCACATACTGGACCACACCGGTTCAGTTTAAATTCAGCCTATCTCTCTGGCAATTTAGTTTGGGGTTGCCTTTTCCCTCCTGAAGGTCACAGTTGGGAAGATGTCCCAATCCACAAGTGTGTGCTAGTTTTAGTTTGCTCATGTCACAATATTTTATCAAGTGTACAAGAGAAGAACCAGCCTTGGACCTCTTTTGCCATTAAGTCAACCTATGCGATTTACGACCATCCATACATATGACCAAAAAAAAAAATTTTTTTTCTCTTTATTTTTAAAATTTAAACAGTATATGTAAATATGTGTTACACGTCAGGTCCCGGGGATCTAGGGGCTGTTTATTTTGATGGACCCACAGGGAGGCGACCAATGGGCTGGGAGGACACCACGACTCCACCACCGACCGCTGAATGTGTTCTATTTTTGGAGCACTAAGAGGTGGTGGAGGTCCTGGTGTTCGAGGTGGGGGAGGTGAGTGTCGGCCAGGTGGTGGTGGACAACTGGTCTTTCCAGTGTCGGGCAGGCTGGGCTATGATCGAAGTTCCACGGCTCCAGTTTAAGAATGTGTCTGCTCAGAGTAACTTGCATCCATTTCGAGAGCCAGCCGGTCGGTTGGTCAGAATGGAACTGGGACGTCTGTTGGGGACCATCTAAAAATGGATTTTTGGCCTGTTCCTTGATTCCTGTGCCTCTGGTTACATTAAATGACTTAAAACCTGCCCATAATTACTGACCGGATGAAAAAATTCAAAAACAAGTACATTGCACCTGGCATTTCAGGTCCTGCTCATCCTAGGCCTAGTTAAACTCTACTCAGGAATGTGTGTCCTGTTGGATTTCCCATTGCCAGTGATGAAAATGTTTAGTACCTACTGTATTTTCAAC
Organism: Narcine bancroftii; assembly: GCF_036971445.1. Lineage (NCBI taxonomy): Eukaryota > Metazoa > Chordata > Chondrichthyes > Torpediniformes > Narcinidae > Narcine > Narcine bancroftii. Next base: position 86,448,526 of record NC_091480.1, read on the forward strand.
TCACACAAGTGCAGGGTATAATATGCTAAATTCTAACTGACAAAAGTAATTTGCATTTAAATGGGACATGACAAAGCTTATAGTCAATCTCCTGCAATTAACACCCAATCAACTTCTGGTGTCTGGTTTGTAAAATGTGCATATAAAATCTAGGTTTTATGCGTAAAAACTTGATAATCAAGTGGAAGCTTTCTTCAAACAACTGAATTGATTGGGAGAAGAGTGCCCAGAAAACTGGTGCCCAAAATCTTTATTTTAATATAAAATGCACACACAGGTGAAAAATGTTGTTTCCCCCCCCCCCCCCCCCCCCCAGCAGAAAGATTTTCTAGAACCTCACATACTTTGATTATTCTTGACCACTCTTTTGTAAAATAAAAATAACTTCCCGGGCACACCTTGGTTCTTTTTCTCCCATCAGTTGTGGTATAATTGAGCATGTGTAGGATTCTAGCATCAAAACCTTTTTTGATTTAAAAGAAAAACGAGCGATGGCTATTTTGTGTGAAATGAAGCTATTACAGAATCAATTAAAGATGTAAATGCAGCAAAGATATTGAAATGTTTTGTTTTTCCCCCCTTCTATTGTGATTAGATGAAAGGATTCTTCAAAAATGACCATTCCTACTATAAATCTATTGTTTGGAAGCTTGTGTAAGTAGCCACTATTTAATGCAGAGCCTCAAATGTTGGGTAACTTTTCAATGCATGGATCAAGAATGGAATTTTTTCTCAGGCATTACTAGTGTATAGTTTGACATGTTTCACTCAGTTGTATTGTTGGCAGCATACACGCATGTATCTGCTTGCAAAGCACTTGTCATTTTTCTAAATGAAGGCCTCCACCCTGCAGGCTTTTGAGTGGCCCCAGCAGGTTGCAGATGCTCTGTGAATATGTGGAGAATTCTGGGGAGTGTGTGAAAGCTTAAAGTGCCTTGATGAAAGGTTCCAGCCTGTAATATTGACGATTCTTCTCTCAGTGGATTTTGTCGCTCCTGATCCCAGCATCTCGCATGTCTGTTATTTTTTTCCTTTGCTTGTTGACCAGGTTATGCCCATGGCAACGTAAAGTCACCTTGATTCAAAGGCAGTCATTATCACCTCACCTTGCCTCTAAAGTTCAGCTCTAGCAAGAAAGTCTTGCCAGTGTAGTTTGGCTAAGAACATCTGTTCCCTCAAAGAAGGGAATTTATCTAGACAAGAATCTTTAGCATTTGATGAAGCAAACCAGAGACCAGTCACTGTGATGAATTTAAAGCATGCAGTCTTCAAATAAATATAATTAAATTTGTCAATTTTACATTTTATTTATAACATGGTAAAAGTTGACTACACCCATGTCAACCAGTACTGCCAAAATTAACCTACAACCCCATACGCTTTTGGAAGGTGGGAGGAAACTGGGAACCCCCCCCATGTTGACTGTTATGGAGGGGAAGGAAGTGGTGGTAAAACATAATTACAAATGCCAGGCAAGATGAACACAAGCCTGTGGTTTTCACTTAAGCCAGTAAATCATTAATGGGGGAGGGGGGGTTTGTGGAGGGGAAGAGAATGCTGAAAGGGGAAGATGCAATAACTGCTAGACAGTTGGCTGATCTCAGTTTGGGAAAATTGGATAGTTGTCCAATTGCTGATGGAAGACCCACTACATCTCACACAGAGCTAACAGAAGGGGAAATGCCTGAAAATAGTGCGAGCAAATCCGTTTTCGAATGCTCGATTCAGGCTTGCCTGCCTTGCTTTCACTCGTTGCCTTTTATTTTGCTGACCTTCCAACTCAAAGAACCTAATTCCGGATGAACGGATTGGAGTTGTTTACTTTGAAATTGGCTGAAAGATGTAATGAAGTTTTGGACCAGAAGTTTAATTTAGGTTGTCAAGTCTAGCTATTTCCTTGCCTTCTCTTTTGGCACCCACTTGTGTATTCCCTACATTTCTCTACTCCTGCTTACAAGAGTGACTAAAGTTGAAGCTTTTCAGTACATTCTGATGATGAAAGTTTGAGGTTGTCCATTTGGACTGAGTTGTATCATCTTGAATTAAAGTTATCAGTCTGGGGTGCAGTTTGGAATTGGAATATAGAACCTAACAGCAAAATATAGGCCCTTCAGCCCACAATATTGTGCCAACCTATGGAAACGTATTCAACAAAATTCTAATTTTTCCCTACCTTGCAACCATAACCCTATATTTTCTTGCATTATGCCCCTGTCTGAGTCTTTTGTATGCCCTTATTGTACCAGTCTCCTCCACCACCCTCTAGCAATGCACCTACCACTCGAGTTTTAAAAAAGCACACTCTTCTGACAGCTCCCCCAAAACTTTCTTCCGCTCACCTAAACTGATGTCCTCTGATATTTGCTACTGTAGCCCCCAAGACAAAGGTGCTGGCTGTCCACCTTATCCAAGCCCCTCATAATTTTGTATGCTACTATAAAGTCATCCTTTATCCCTCCAAAGTTCTGTCAACACTCATATGACATGTTCTCCAATCCAGACAAATCCTGGTAAATCTCTGCCACCTCTCCAAAACAACTTGAAATATTGGTATTTTTTTAAATAAAAATGCAAAAGCTTTTGGTAAACTTGTAAGCAGACTTGAACAAGTTAACAAATGCAATCCTTGACCTGCAGAAAATAAAGGTGGAGAGTTGTCTGTGCAAATGAGCCTGTGATATGCTTGCACACTCGGACTGTCATTTGCTTTTTTTTTTCTTTTCAGAAAGGGGAGTGTTAAGGCGTTTGTTGAAAACATATTTTCGTCTTCATCCAATGCAACGGAGGAATCTGTCAACCAAAACATCCGAACTGGCATTCAAAATTGTTTGAATTGTGCAATTGTATCAACTTCAGACACTTATGCTTGTAAGTTGAGTTTCCATTGGTTCCTTGGCATTACCTTTCTAATGACATCAAAGCAGTAATGCAAGTCCTCCATATTATTTTTGAAATCTCATTTAAAAAAAAAAATTGAGATTGTCAGCTATGAGATTAGAGGAACAGTGTTGTTGGATTTCCCCTTGTATAACCATGCTGTCAGTTTTAATAAGAAGCTCTTTATCTATTTTTTTAAAAAAATGGGTTTCTACCTCTTACTGATGGGTAGTTCCCCATGTTTCTGCTCCCTTGTAGTAGGATACATCATCTCCTGCAATTCAGCAATACAAGAATCTGCGTAATTTTAGAATGGATACACTACCTCCACAGTTCTTTCAAAACCTTGCGGCTTCGGTCAAGGGGATTTGTTAACTTGGTATCCAGTTAATTTCTCCAATGCTGATTTCTTTCAGCTCTGTATCTTCACTAGATATGCAGTTGTCTATTATTTCCCAGATATATAATTCTTCTTATTTTCCTACTAAATATAATTTCAGTCTCAATCCGCAAGGGACCCACTTAGCTTTTGATCTTTTTCCTTTTAGCTTAACTTTAGCTCTGTTGTCCATTTTGCTGTTTCCAGTTAAATTTCCTATCCTTCACCAAGGAATTTTGTATCTTGCACCCAAGATAAAGGCAATCCTGCCATTAGGACTTGCATTCTTGTCTGTAAAGAACATGATCTATTCTGGAAATTTACCACAACAGTTGTGCCACCATGGTTTGTCCTTTTAGCATCTCTACTCTCACCTCACACAGTGCAGGATCTTTTTACAGGAGGCAAGGCTGAGGCTTCTCCAATGGAGGAGAGTCCTTCTAATCTAGTAAACCATGGATAGGCCAGCGATGCTTGGGAAAGAGGTAATATCCTGGGTACGTTTAAATCAGTGATCATTTGAATATGTTTGGAATTTAATCCCAATGAACATAGTTATCTTTAATCCACAGGCAAAATAATGGGGATGTTTTAAAAAATTTAAAAAAAAATTAAAAAAAATTGCAGATGGTGAATATCTGAAATGATAACATTGCAAGTGTTACCATTTGTGGAGCCCAATTCGGATGATGGATCCTGAATTTGACATGCTAACTATTTCTCTTTCCACAAATGCTGGCTGACTTGTTTAATGCCTCTCTGTTATTTGCATTGCCAACACTTTACAGAAACTTTGTGAGACAAGTATAGCGGGAACGATTTCCTTGCCTCCGATGAGGCAGCTCCACTTCTGAATATTTTGGACTCAAATGGTCCGCCAAATTAGACTGAGGAACGACGACGACAACAAGAGCTTTAAAATACGTTGAGGCTCATCAACTCTTGCTCCAAGGGTGTTGGAAGTCCAACCAATTAGCAGAAAGTAGTGAGACAGGGTAGCAAATAGATTGAGCAATGATGAGCAGGATTATGAAACGATGCTGAAAACACGTCGGCAGAACCGCAGGTGCTCAGAGATTTCAGAATGCTGGTTGGAGGTGTCACATTACTGTGAGGTCATGTGGGTACTACATTGGAATTCTGACTCCATTGTGCCAAGTATTACAGGTTGTTTTTTCATGGCTATCTGATTGCACATTTGAAATGCATTCTTATTATCATTTTTGAGTTCCTCGCCCCCTGGTACAGTACAATTGCATTTCACTCCTGGTCTCTATGGCACAAGATTGGGATCATTTGGAAAAGATTTAATGTTGCAACCTTCCTAGGCACCTTAAAAGATTATGGAAGTTTGCAATATAGTGTGCAAAAAACGTATTGAATCCAAATCACTGCACGGCTCTTGTTAGCAAATGCTTATTTTAAAGCTTGGATTATTGTGGTGGAGAGAGCGGGGGAGAGCGCGCACTGATTGTTTTTTTTAAAGTTTATATTTAGATACAAGGGGAATCTTCACAAAACTAGGTGTCCTTGCTTTGTAATCTGAACATTGGGTTTGGTTTGATTGTTTTAGATGGGCGAGGAATGATGCGTGAACCTGCTGATATCACGCTCAGTAGGTCATCCAAACCAGTAAAAGTTAAACTGAGGCCTCTGCACTAAGCAAACTCGTGGGATTTGTACTAAAGCCTTTGTAAAACATGGGTGCTAATGTTTTCCACTTCAGTTCCGTTTGAGAACAATCCCAAGATGTGCAGAAATACTTGGCTGTTTGATTAACCCTCCTGCTTCTTTTGAGGTGAAAATATCTTGGACCATTTTCTACGCTCAGTGACTGAGCAATTTTGTTCTGAAGTGACGTAAATCTGTATCCATCCTATTCAGAATAGGGTATGAATCTGCCAAGCCAATACTGACGCTTTTTAAGTTTGTGGTCTCCTGAGGATTTTGCATTAAATATCAAAGAAAAATATTGAAATAAAGTGAGGAAAATTGCTACAGTTTGCCCTAGCAGAAATTCCATATTCTAAGCAAGCCAAAGCAAATAATGTGTTAACTGATGTATCTTTTCCACTTTCTCTTTTTTCCCCCACCTTTTTTAAAAAACCAAAGCTGAAAGCATATGCAGCCTAAATTTCTGTGATGCCTCTACCTCAAAATGCAAAGCGAATAATGGGATTGGAGTATGTAACTGTCTCCCTGGTTACTACAAGTTTGCAGTTTCTGATCGAAGTTGCAAAGGTATGTATTGTATTCCTCCAAAGGCACGTTGTGCTGTATTATGCAATTTTATAAGCAAGAGACATGAGGAAAGGCTTTGTACAATAGATAACCATGATCTAAAACTTGGCTTGGTGGAAACGATCAATCAGGGCTTTCAAAAGAGAGGTAGAAAATTCTTAAAAGGGAAAATAACGTGTAGGGCTGTGGGAAACACCAGACAAAGAGGAGTCACTAGACCGGAGTACAAAGATGTCTGGATATGTCCCTTGTGCCTTCACAACTTTATAGAAAAACTAGTTTTTTTTGTATATCATTTAATGTGGGAAAGCATCCCACCATTTCCCAGGAAGGTCACCAATGAAAACCTGACATCCAGGCAAAAGAGAGAATTGGGGAGATGATCAAAAGCTTGGTCCAAAGAGCCAGGTTTTGAGGAGAATCTATGGAGTTGAGAGGCAAAATGATTAAAGGAGGTGCAGAGAAAAATCCCAGCCAGCCCATGGGATCTAGATACTTGAAACCCTGTGCTAGCAATGATGAAGCAATTTCGTCTGGACCTGAGCCCAGATTTGGCAGAGAGGCTGAGAAGTGTAGCACCAGAGGAGTTCGTAGATGGGCAGGGGTGGGGCAACACTCTTGCAAACACCTCGTGATGTGTGCATTTATGCTGTAATAATCTACTTTTGGGTCCAGATCTGGCAATTATTTTGCAAGTTCCTGTTGTAACTTGCCATGGATGAAGTAATATCATTTTTGTTTTTAAGAGTTGCTAGTAAAAACACAAACACGAGCTCTGGCAGAGAAGAACCATTTTGGCCACAAGATCATTCACTGAGGCTAAACAAACAGATCCATTCCACTGAATGTCTTTGAAATGTATCAAGAGACTTGTTCTCAACCCTGTTTGGAAAATGACCCTCTGCTGCACTGAGTGAACTAATAAGTTCATTGCCTACTTGCAAACTTTAATACTGTGTGATTACAAGATTTCTTGTTTCAAATGGATTACTGATTCTTTTAATTATTATAATGTGATCCACACCTGCGTTTTCTGGGGCAATGACCTATTTCTGCAGATGTTGCCTGTTCCTTTTTAATCCCTAGTTCTCCATCTGTCTATCCAATCTAATCTTCACTGTTCAATCTGCTTCTGTTGCAAATCCAACAGAAACTATTCCTGCTGTCTCCACTCCCTCTAAAGGAAGTCTCCTTAATCTCCTTGTATTTAATACTTTTAAGGCTTTTAGACTAGACCCCTCACTTGTCATTAAAGCAGAATGTTTCCCCCTGTCTTTGCAACGTTAGGCCCTATCACCTTTTCCAGCAAAATGCCCAGGTTTTTTTTAACATATGGTGTGCCGTGTGGAATTAGGAGATGGTTAGAGTTAATCTTCTAATTCTGCAAGATCCCAACATACCAGCCTGACACCATTAAAAAGCATTGAACATCTTAAACTTCTTCTGATACCTGAGTGCCAGGCCTCCAGAGGTCCCTGGGCTCCACTGGTGCAACAGCAGGCCTCTGCTTGCAGATTTGGTTTTGATTTTTGAGAAATAATTCTTTTTTTTTTCTGTAGTGTGAGAAATGATTCAAGATGTGCTCAAAAGTGGCATGTTCAGCTGACCTGACAGCGATGGATTCCTGGGTGCACTTCTGTATAGAATTGAGATGAACAGGCCCTTTGAGCAATTCTTCTGGATTGTTGTTAATATTTTATAATAGTGGTTTTAAAAAAAAAAAACAGCTATACACAGGTGTCTTTATGGATTTGATACTGATGTCTGAGGCACCAGTTGAAATGAATTAAGTACCAGTGGGACATAGTCATCTCATTTTCTTTTTTTTCAAACACAGCTTGCCCAAGCGGACTTAAACTTCAGAATGGCACATGTGTTAAGTAAGTTGGATGCTGAACTATTCTTGCATGTTTAGAAAGCTCTTTCTTCCATGACTGACATTCAGTGATCCTACACCAGTCATGGGGAGGAGGTAATGTGATCCTTCTGGATAGTTTTGTGACAAATTATCCAATTTAAAAAAAAAAAAAAAAAAAAAAAAAAAAAAAAATCTACTCCTGTACCTTGAGTTGGGAACCAGTCTCAGCATGTGTGCTGAACTCTACTTGAAACCTGAAAAGACAAAGAGTTAACAGTCAGGGTGACCTCTCTGCAATCACATAATTAAATTTGATTATCCTGGAGCATTACTGAAGTTGTATTCCAATCCTTTCTCCAAAAAGGGTGGCACATTTAGTTATTTCAGTGCCATCGATTTTTTTTTTTTGATTTTTTTTTTCCCTTCCCTCCCCCCCCAGGTTTGAATCCAGCGCTGTCTGTAAGGAATTTGTATGTTCTCCCCACGTCTGTGTGTGTTTCCTCCGAGTGCAATGGTTTCCTCCCACCCTTGAAAATGTTTAAAGGGGGGAGGGGTATAAGGCTAATCTGGGTAATTGGGCAGCATGGACTCATGGGCCGGAAGGGCCTGTTACCGTGCTATATGTATGTTTAAACTGTTGTTAACATCATGGGACAGAGTGCACTTTTCTCCATCTACCAAGAGGTGGTAGCCTCCAGCAAAGTATGATGTCCCATACTTGCTCTAGGTGGGTATGCCTTTTTTAAATGTGCAGGAGTAGCTAATTTCATCCCTTTGAGTTGGATTTTACTAAAATCATTCTTCACACAGGGGAATGTTATGAACCTAATATATTGCTGCTCCAACCATGAAATTAGATTAAAATGGAAACTTGCAAAAATAAAAATCTGAAAAGATTACAACTTCAATGTCACCTTTTTGCATTGCTTCTGACAAAAATTAATTTGATAAGATAAATTAATGCTAACCAACGTAAGGGGCACTCATTGAAAGGTTTTGCGTTTCCTTGCTGCTGGTTGACAATGGGGTGAAATAATATCTATACATGTGTACTAAATATTTGTATCTGAGCTGAGAGTTTAAAGGCCCTTGTTCAAAGGTTTAAAATTCTGGGGGTTTATGTTTTAACATGGTCCTGCAGAAGTATTTCTGTCAGTGGAAAAAAAAATTTTATTTATCTATTTTTAGGTGTCCATTTGGTTACAGAGGATTTAATTGTGATAAATGTAAGTAGCTGTCATTTGATCCTTTCCAGACTGGTACAAAATAAAGTTCAAATTTGTGCAAATAATGTCGATCAGCTAAAGATAGTTACACATTACAGAAAGAAATGACAAACTATATTGTTAATTCTAAGCATTCTGCTTTGTATTTGTCACACATTGGAGCACGACTGCAGATTCTACACTGATGACACCAGTTTCATTGATCAGAACACATGGCATGGGTCTATAAAGACAGATATTGCTCTTGGGAGTCTAATATATAGTACTCTATATCTATCTATCTATCAAAAAAGTAACCTTATGTAACTGGCAGCTGTTATTGTGTTTCTATAGATTTCCACCCATTAATCAGAATCATAATATTGGCATTTAATTCGTCACATTGAGACCTGTCCACTATTTGAGCTGAGTGCATGCATTACATTATCACGCTAAATAAAATCCACGGATCATGACAAGCATTCTTTCATCGATACACTTGCTTTATGGATTATTACAGTACAAAAAAATAGGCTTTCTTTCTAATCTGCCAAATCCCACTGACCTGCACCTAGACCATTCTCCTCCCATCCACGTTCCTGTCGAAATTGAGCCAGCATTCACCAATTCAACTGATATTTTGTTCCACCCTCCCACTGCTCTCTGCATGAAGTTTCTCTTCCTCCCCCCCCACCCCCGATGTTCCCTTTAAACTTTCCCCCTTTCACCCTTGGCTCACGTCCTCTAGTTTTTTAATTTCCCCCAACCTTGGCGTTGAGCAATCTCAAACTTGTTGAACACGCGTGTTACATTTATAATTAATATAGATGATTATTAATATGGCTTGTGTTTTGTTCCCAGCATATTTATTGGCTCTTGTCGTTGTCTCCTGTGTCCTGGGTGGTGTCCTCCTGCTTCTGCTCTTGACCTTGATGGGAATGTGTCTCCGGTGAGGATTCTGCCCTCTTGTTTGTTTGAAGGGGAAAAAGTTTCCTGCTGGCAAACGCTGTCAGTCAAAGTAGCAGCTTTCAGATGTGAAATCTGAGTCCTGTGGAAATATTTTTTTTAGGATGATTCCTTCAAAGGTTTATCAAATTCCAGACATGGCAGAGGAAGAATTCTTCACAGCTGGATAATTTTACTTGTGACTATGGGGCAATAAAATACATAATGATAACATTGGGTATTCTATCACTCTTCCAGCATCAGCCAAATGGATCAGATCTAATGCTATTTATTGACATGTAATAAAACAGAAATACAGTATTACATGGAATCGCCTTCAGTTGGGCATAAGGCAGGCAAAGAGTCACCGTTAGCATTGTTCAGTGCCCTTGCGCAAAGCTGTTTATCCGCATTCCTTGTGTGGCGGGAAATAGCTCTAGTACAAGTCCCCCCGCCACAAAGCATGCTGTAAAGAAATAGATTAGCAGCTGGTTTTCCCATCTGTTTCTGCGACAACAACGCCACTGAGGTCTGAGGCCACGGATTTACTTTCCCTTGACTGCCAGTTTAGCAAAGCAAAATTTTGACGTGGGCTTGCAGCAATTCTTCATAAATCAGCGCAGTATATGATGGGGGAATTTCCCCCCTTGATGGCAGTTTGCCTGTCATTTTCCTTCCTTGGTAAACACCCACCAAAATGCTTGTGTTAAAGGAGTCGAGTGATAGGCAGGTGAGATCGCCACATAACTTGGAGAATGATGCAGAAAAATCTGGACCTTATTGAATTGTGGAGTTGGCTCGTGCTCTGGCCACCCCCCCACCTTAATCTTGTCACTTTCTGCATAGCAAAGGAAAATAATTCTTAATTCAGTTTGATCTTTAATCTCACTAAATAGTTGTTCCACATCTTAATTGGTGCAATCCTCACAGCTGTGATATAAAGGTTCTTCTTTGGCTTGGCTTCGCGGACGAAGATTTATGGAGGGGGTAAAAGTCCACGTCAGCTGCAGGCTCGTTTGTGGCTGACAAGTCCGATGCGGGACAAGCAGACACGGTTGCAGCGGCTGCACAGGGGAAAATTGGTTGGTTGGGGTTGGGTGTTGGGTTTTTCCTCCTTTGCCTTTTGTCAGTGAGGTGGGCTCTGCGGTCTTCTTCAAAGGAGGTTGCTGCCCGCCAAACTGTGAGGCGCCAAGATGCACGGTTTGAGGCGAGATCAGCCCACTGGCGGTGGTCAATGTGGCAGGCACCAAGAGATTTCTTTAGGCAGTCCTTGTACCTTTTCTTTGGTGCACCTCTGTCACGGTGGCCAGTGGAGAGCTCGCCATATATGGCGATATAAAGGTGCTACTTGGTTAATCCAACAAGGACCTCACAACTAATTAGCAGCTTAAACTAGAAGTTGTGCTTAACCTGATGTGAAATAACTAAATTTTTTTTTAATTGCTGGTTCTTCTCAAGTCCATTTTAGATAAGTGTACTGAAGGAACATTGGAAAGAGGAGACTATGGAGATTATGTAAATATCCAAGACAGCTTTAAATTTAGACATACAAGCACGGTTAACAGGCTCTTCCAGCCCACAAGTCTGTGCTGCCCAATTACACCCAATTGGCCTAAAACCCCCATACATTTTGAAGGGTGGGAGGAAACCCCATGGGGAGGACATACAAACTCCTTACTGTCAGGTCTGAACCTTGGCTGCTGGTGCTATAGCAGCGCTGTGCTAACTGTGCCACCCCTAACTGGCCTGCCCCTGTTCGCACTGTTCCAAATGTTTCCATGTTAGGGCATCCTTTCGTTTCCTTGCAAACTGTCTTCATGTTCTGGAGTTGCGTGTGACTCAGTGAGCTGTTAATGCTCTGTTTGCAGATTAAGGAGTGATGCATACATCTCCTCAGCTGGCTCACATGACTACGTGATGTGGCCCAAATCTGAGATGCCAAAGATCCCTCGTGCTACAATGCACTGGGATGGCAATCAACTGGAAATGCAGGAGAATGGAAGCACCAGCAGTTTAACAGATATCCATCGGGATGGAGGGACAATGGTGAGAGGAGTTAAACTATATATTAAAGTTTGTGGTGGAAAAATCAATGATAATGTTATTCCTTTCATTTTAAATGTTTATTTTTCTTCAAAAGCAACACCGTCTGGTTTTCCGCACAAGACCCTGGCGTTAACCCCACAGCAGAGAATTGCAACAGCATTGCCTTCAGACAATTTGCTTCCCTCTTTCCATGCACTGGCTGTGAGAAGCTTCTTGTGACTGCTTTGGTCCTTAAAAGGACGTGTGCTTCAGGGCGATGGTAACGGGCTTGTCAGGGGAATCACCTGGAAGTGGTCGTTGCCAAGTTTTGGACTTGGGCATAACCCACTTTCACAACTTGCGTCTTCACCCACTGGGCAAGTGGCAACCTCTCCTCGAGTCAAGTGAGGCGGGGTCAAGGGAAAATGTTGAATCAAAGACCGATTGAACATTACTACCCATGGATTTGAGTAAAACGTGAAAGTCTGCCAACGTGATAATTGAAGGAAAGACATAAAGCTGGGGAAACTCAGCAGGTCAAACAGTGTACTTTATCGAGCAAAGATAAAGATAGCAGTTGTTGTGCGTCTCTGTCCTATAAAGTACACTGATTGACCTGTGTATTTCCTCAGCTGTGTGTTTTTACTAACCGTGGGTTTGAGTCACTTAGAAAACCTGGGCAGTAAAAGAAGTTGAGATTTGGATCAGCCATTGAATGTTTTAGTAAAACACTCCTGCTCTCAAAGCTCATCCTTGTTTTCAAAAATGCATGTTTAAAATTTGAGATTGAAAGTATCGCTCCAGTATTGATTTTTCACATATTAAACTTGCTCCATTCTGCAAAATCGTGGTCAACTGTTTCCACAGCTACAGCAATTCTGACAAAACTAACGGAAAAAATGTAAAGTGAGTAAATTAATCAGTTTGCCAAGCTTCAGCCAGTCGATGCTGGTGACCTCTCTCCCTTTTCCATCCAAGGTGCTTAAAATGGAATAGCTTGCTCGCCATCCACACAGCTGGTAATGAGCAGCAGAGAGTTACTGGTGCAATTGAATTAGTTAAAATTGGCCTAGTGGATGGCACCGAGATCATGCTGGCTGCATTAGGTGTGGTATAATTACTGTAAAGCACTGGATCTGTAGTAGTCAATCCACAGGACCATAAAAACAGCAGAGAGGAACAATGGGGCCTCTTTCTTCTGCTCCCACTTCCCCCAGCCTTATTAATGTGATTCAGGGGAATTGTTATGTAAAAGAGGGCTAGTAAAATCAGTGAGGACTCTCTCCACCTGTGGTGGGCTGAGATAGCAACAAGCAAGCACAAAACTCGAAAGACTGCACAACCGGCTTTATTCCAGTAAAAATCTGAGGACCCGTTCATGCCTTGGTGACTCCCTGCGTGGCTGGCTCAGGAGGGGCTGGCTAATTGACGGCCGGCCAGGTGGAGTCAGCCCCTTAGTGGGGTCTATTCAGGTCAGCTGATTGACGGGCTGGCCAGGTAGAGAGACCGCCCCCTGCTGGTGGTTGTATCACCACAGCACCTTGTACACACCATATTCCGGCTAATCCTGTTGGGAGAGAGATACAGAAGGATTAAAGGCTGAGGAACAGATTTTTCCCACAGCCAGTGAGACTGTTGACTGATGAACTACTTAAAAATAAAACACTTTGGGACTCCACTGTTTATTGATATTTATTATACATGCATGTCTCTGTGTGCATTTGCACCGTGGATTGAAGAACACTGTTTCGTCAGGTTGTATTGGTACAACCGGATGATAAATAAACTTGAATAGACATGGGCCATGGGGTTTGGTCCCGTGCTGTACTCTTCTATGTTCACTACATATGATTTATAGTTATTAGTATACATCAAGTATATATTAATAAACTAAGTGTGCATATGTATGTGTGTGTTTATATATAAAAAAAATGGAAGTAAGGGATATGGGGAAAAGTCATATAGTTGAAATTGAATCAATGATCAGATCAGCCATCATCTTAGCAAATGGCAGACTAGGCTTGACAGGCCGAATGGCCGACTCCTGCTCCCACTTCTTGTGTTCTTAAAACAAGCTTAATGCAGTAAAAGGCCTCAAATCCGGAGTGCACGGGGTGGGGGGGTGGGGGGGGGGGGTGGGGGACTGGGTCGGACCAGATTCTTGGGCAGTACTTTTAAAATTCAAATTTTAGGAATAGAGAAGAGAGGAACAAATAAATATAGATAATTTATTCATTGGCAAATGGAGCATGCTTCATTAATAAAAATGAGCAGTTTTAAGGGAAAATAAGGTAAACGCTTGACAAAATATAAACTTTTTCTGTACATATGGATTTCTTTGTGATATGATTTGCCTGCCGTTGCCACTGAGCATCTTTGTGGCATGGATACACGCAAAAGCCTGTTCAATTTGAAAAGCTTGAGAGTGGTCTGGATTTACGGCATCTGGATTTTTGGACTTCTACTGTAATTGTGCTAAATTGTTATTTGTTGCACTTTAAATTTTTTTTTATTTTTGCACCAACCTTAAAAACGGTACCTTCAGCTTTTGGCCATTTCTGGAATGCCTCTCTCCTGAGAGCAGAGAATCTGGCAGTGTGATTTATTTAAAAAAAAATGAAATGCATAGTGTAAAAAATCAAATCTCATTGTGTGGATCTGCCTAATTCTCCTTGGGGTTCTTTTGTTGCTCTAGCCAGAGAAGAATGATGACTTGAAGACCTTTAAAGGAAAACATCAGTCCCGTTACACCTATCTCTGTCAGGGGCAAGAGAATCCATATTATGTCAGCGATGAAAAGAAGCCAGAGTATTTGTAAAAATGAGAAGACGGCACAGATGTACTCCAATTATTTTGAAGAGGCTGAAGTCCTTTGTACTTTGTGTGCACGTCACACAGCAAGTGCAAGGGAGAACCAGAAAAAAAAGATGAATTTGCAAACTTCTAAACCGTGTTATTGGAAAGTGGAAATCAAGCCCACTGGGTCCTGCTCGCCTCTCCTGCCCCTCCAATAGCAAAGCAATCAAATCATAAAAGTCCATATGTAACCACACAAAACAGGGGTAAGAAATGTAGAATAGCTGGTCCCAGAATTTTATTGAATTTCCTAGGATTTTGGCAGAGAGCGAAATGCTTGAAATTAAGAGTCTCTCTCATTTGGGGCATTTTATTCTCTTTTATAAAACTTTGAATTGCCACATTTATTTCCCAACCCTAAAATCTCCCCAAGTTAAGGGAAGGAATTCATTGCACTGCACAGAGCTGAACCAGAAAATTCTCCTTTCAAATGATTCGGGAATCTTCTGAACACCCCTCACAAGAGCTTTCTTTTAAAAAAGGGAATGTATTTAATTACTCCTTTTAAGTGAGATTTAAGAAGTCATCCTTAAAAGTCGACCTTTTCATTCCCAGGAAAAGTCGTCACAGTTCCATGTTTGAATGTATTTAAACTGTGGTGAGGTGTGTCTGCCCAACCATGCCACTAAGTGTTCCCCCTTCACTGAAGTCCGGGGTAAACATTCGTTTCTGTGCAGTTCAGATGGATGTTCAGACACCAGCTCTTTTGTATTACTTTGCTCTCTTTGCATGAGGCTGGATTAAGCAACCTGGTGGGACTTCTTTTCACATGAGTGATATCTTTTCCCTAACAAATAATGAGGATATTGATCTTGTGTTAAGAAGTTGGTTTGTAGAAGATAAGAAATGGCAATTCGCAGTTTAAAATGGTTAGTGTTAACTTCTAACATGACCTACCATGTTCACCTGCCAGCTAAAGAGGATACATTTTCACCAAAAAAAAACTTTAATTGTTCTAAAAGATGCACATTTTGTTGATTTATGTAGATAGGCTGTAAATACTATGGCACACACTTGGAGTCCCAAGGTGTATATTCATTTTATTGACTACCGCAGGCAAACCTCTTTTGGTTTGAGTCTGCAGTCTGCTTAAAATCCTTAGTCTTGTGCACGTCACGCTATTAATTTATTTCTGCAGTGAAAAACCCTCCATCTGATTAATTTTCCCTGGCATGAGTGAGTATCATTTTTAAAATGCACTTGCAAAATGTAGGTTTTGATTCTTTGTCAGAACAATGTAAATGTGGTTTACACTGCAAGAAACATTCACTCTTTACACTTGTCAGTAAAGTTTTAGTTTGTTGCATTTTCTGAGCTGCATTTGAACTCCGAGTTTTGGATAACCCAGCTAATTGTATCACTCTCCCTTGTGCGAGATCTGGGCCCTTCGGTAAGCTTGGTGCACTGTGGAAATATTTGCAAAGCCATAGCTTTTTGGCCAGCACAAGAGCTTGGGTTGGATGGATCCTATAGTGATGTTGATGCCATGGTGCATACTCCTGCAGGGACAGCATCTTTGCTGTCCTTCAGAGACTGGGTGCAGTCACATAGACCTAGAGGAAACTGTCTACCCAACTGACCGCCTTAAGGCAGTAATATTTAGTTTACTAAAGAAACCGGTAAAGACAAACTACATCAACTGATACAGAAAGAACCAAGACTAAGATTATCTACAGATTAAAACGTTGGGGAATTCCAAGTTTTTTTTTTTGTTTTCCTCCTTCAAAATATAAATATGCAAACAATTGTGAGCTGTAGTAAATATTTGGTGGTTTAAAACGTGGATGACAAAGCCATTATTTAATGGTGAAGCCCCATAAATTTCTCCAGGGGCATATTGGGGAAAAAGCTCCAAAGGTTGAAGGGTGAAAATATTCACTGGTCCTTGGGATCTCTATGTTCCAAATGCATGTTTCCTATTTTTGCTGAACAGATGTGGTGGAAATTTTCTCAGAAGCTAACTCAAATATGTGGTCCAGTGGACAATCTGAGGTGTCTTATTTAATTGCATTAAACTGCATAAATTAAACTTCAAAAGCACATTAATGGAAACATTTGACAGCTTGTGCGTGTAAAAACTTTTTGTTTCTAGATCAAAATGAAACTGTTTATAAATAGTTAAGATGTGCCTATTTTTCTCTTTTACAAATAATATATTTTTGCAATTCTAAGACTATCAGAAATGTGAGGTTCATTTGCTTAAGTGGATTATAGTTTTAAATGCCTAAGTAGATCACATTTCTCTTGAACGTATGTATATTTTGTGTCATTAAAGTTGTCTTTCCATCAACGTGGAGCAGTTGAACATCCCCTGCTTCTGGTTCTCTATCGCGTGCTATCACTATCTATTACCGTTTTGCTGCCAATTTAAAGCAGTATTCTCAATGAGAGAGACGTTTAATTGTTGACCTTTGCCAAGAAGGATGTGAGGTTGCTACTAGATGGGGTGGATGAGTGGTTGTTTTGCAGGAGTTGCATCGGAGATAATTGTTATCATAGACGTTTGATTCTAGTATTTAAACACTAATGCCCAGCATTTGAAAAGAACATTTATTTTTACACCCATGAGCATGCCTTTTAATTTTAACCAGTATAGATTATAGAGGCAATCCATTCTGGATGTAACTGCTAAATTGTACCAGGCATTATGTTGCTATAGGCCTTGGCACGCTTGAACACTTCCCAAAATCATTTATACCCAAAGGATGTTGTTCATTACCTAAAGCCAATTTCCTTGAGTTCAGAACAACTGGAGCTCGGAACTCCCCACTGTGGTTGTGGAACACTCTCAGTACAACTAAAAACTTGTCCGATTTGCTACCTTTGGCTTTTTCTCTCATCTGGAGACTTGGCTCCTCCAACGCCTTCCAATGTGGACGCAATGCTTTTAAATTAAGATGACCCACATTTAGTTCCTGAAATGTTCATTCTGTGGCTGATGCCACAGACCAAAATCCATTATTGAAGGCAATTATGTCCATTTATTTAAAAAAAAAAAATATTAAATTGCTGGTGAACCTCAGTGGATCAGGCAGCATCTCTGGAGGGAAACAGAGTTGATGTTCGAGGTCTTGATGCAGGGTCTCGTGGATGGGAAAGATTTAGAGGGATATGGGCCAAACACAGGCGAGTGGGAGTAGCTTGGTCAGTAAGGACAAGTTGGGCTGAAGGTCCTCTTTCTCTTGTGTAAAACTCTGACTCCATGCTACGGCTCCTTGGGTGAAAGTGATGCCTTTTACACCCAAGGTTATTCACACTGCTGCTACAATGTTGGGAGCTTTGCAAATACCAAGATGATGGCAGAAATTGTTGCTGTTGCAATCCCTGCATCATTTCGGGGTCACATTGTAGTTCATGGCAAGTAGAAATTGAGATTTTGGTGTTGAATGCTACACAATCTAGTCGCTGGTGTCAAAGGAACGATGTGACCTAGAGCTTGATTTTGAGGAGCTCGACTTCCTTGTTTGCCCAACCAGGCAGGCAAGGGGAGCAATGCTGACATAATGAGGGTGCACAGTCTGAGTTCAGTGGAAACCAAGCAATCTTCTCCAACTGTCAATCAACCACTGAGTGAGGGAATTCTGAATACATCTTGACATCCTCTCCCAACTTAATGGCTCCACCTGCTCTGAAAATATATGCCTCCTTGAAACATCCGTTTCCACCTGGTGTAAAGAATTTCTATCTCCCTACAATACAATTTGCTAATGAGGATTTCTGCAGGCATCAGCAGGTTGCAAATCTTCATGGGGTCCAAGTTTTCTCCTTGCTTTCGCTTCAATATTTTCACCCCAGGAGAAGATGTGAGGTTATTCCCTTCCAGTTTCACGAACAGGTAATCTAGATGAAGTGTTCACTCCATCTCTCTGAGAATGCTGCCTGTCCAGGGCCTTGCCAGCATCTTCAATGCTTATCATCTCTTGACAGCTTCCTCTTCTGAAACTGCTGTGTTTCTGTCCCCTCTGCTACACAGGATCTTCTTGTGGGAAGTATCTTGTTAACCAGTTGTTGTAGGAGCTGTCTTGCTTTTCCCTAGAGTGTCTTCTTGCAGCCCTGATGCGTTTCTCTGCCATCTGGCTGATACAGAGAGAGCGCCAATCAAGGGTGATGCTTCTTTAGTTGCCCAGCAGCAAAACATCTGCATGAAATGTAGTGAAATTATGCTGGGAATTGCACAGCTCCCATTTAAGTGCATCTATTGGGATTAAGACATTTTACAGCAGGTTTGGACACTTCTACTTTATATTGCAGGTGCCCGGATTTGTCACTTGCCCAAAATTATCCTTGACAGTGGGGTGGCCAACATTTTGATTTTTAATTTGGACATGCAGCACGGTACCAGCCAGCCCACTTCAGCCGACAAGTACATACTTGCGGGTGTAAGTTAATTGGATGGCATGGATTCATGGGCCAAAATGGCCTGCAAATGTGCTGCATGTCTAAATTAAAAAGGTTGGCCACCTCTGCTTTACAGCATTCGGGGGGGCAGGGGAGGAAAGGTGAACTCAAATAGGCCGTCATTGGTATATGAAAATTTTTGTCCTGAACTTTCTAGATTTTTAACAGTTTGGAAAGACTGATTTGAGTTGAGGCAGTGTGGTTTTTCATTGGTGGAGAGGGAAGGAAGAGACGAATCTGTGTAGCGATCACAAACCAGGGACGGGAGTTTAGTTTTGCAGTCTGGTTTTCAATTTGAAGATCACCTGGCAGTGAGAAGGCATTGGAGAGGGCATGGTTTTTCCATTAACCGGCATTGGAGGGGAGGCGGGGGGGGGGGTGGGGGGGCAACGATTCCATTCTGCATTTGAGTCTTTTTTGCAGATATCTTTCGCATTTCCTTCCTGTTCAATTTCAAAAATGTAATGGAAAGTGTGTGTTTCTGGGTGTGTTAGTATCTTTCTTGGCTCAAAAGGATTTATTTGCTGCTCTTGCATGCAGTAAAAATGACCAAAGTTGCTTTTTTTCAGTTCAGATTGCCTGTTTTTGCTTGTACCTTTTTTGTATGTTCGGGTTGTGATACCTGTAAAGCAGCTTTTAATGCTGGATAGAAGTGAAATTGTGAGAATTTCAAGTAACTTTGTTTTCAAAAAGAATCACTGGTCTTGTAATATTGAAATGTGTTTTCTATTGATATTTGATTACTAATTGTATTAAAATGTTTAAATTGAAATAAAATAATTACTTTCAGGCTCATTTTTCCTCTTTTTGCCACTTTTGAGTCTAAATAATTTCAATAATGAGTGATAATTAACACCTCTGAACAGTGGCATCTCATTAAGTGCAGGTCTTGATGGCTTGTACTGATAAATTTAATTCCTGCATTCTATTCAACACCATTCTCCAGTGTGAAAATCCTGCCAGTGTGTGTTTGGGAAGTCACAAACAAAATTACTTAAGCCACCTGGTTATTATCTGGTTAGAAACCTGGTTCAAGATTAGTTTGATAATTCAGCTCCCTGGTGGCTTGTGATGGAGATCATTTCCATGGAAGCAATGATCATCTTTGTAATTCCAATAACTTGCATGTGATTTTAAAAACTGAACTCTTGAGCATCAAGATTTAAGAAATAATATTACAATATTTGAACAAATATGGGAGCCATACATGAAACACAATAGAGAAAACCTACCGGGGACATCTACCACCTAAAGTGACAGAAGGAGAAGGGAATGAAAAGAATTGACTCAGTGGAATTTCTTGTTTATTTTTATTGAGTGACAACATTGTTTGACGGGTTTAATGTATCTTAGATTCTGAACTTTAAATGAATGGGAGGGGAGGTAGGGAGGGTGGGATGGGAAGGGGGGGGGAAGAAAACGACACTATTTGAAAAGGAAAATGTATATCTTGATCAATGTGGTTTATAGTGTGAAAAAGAAAAAAAATAATTAAAAAAAAAAGATTGAGGGACATAGGCATGCATGTTAAGATGTTGCCCTTTCCAATGTTTATAAAGGGATTAAGGGTTCCAGACCCAAAACAATGATTCCATCGTTTTCCACTATTTCCATCTCTTCTTTACCCACTCTTGTACCTTCTCCTCTTTAACCAGAATGGGTTTTACTGCTACAATGACAGAGGTGCACCAAAGAAAAGGTACAAGGACTGCCTAAAGAAATCTCTTGGTGCCTGCCACATTGACCACCGCCAGTGGGCTGATATCGCCTCAAACCGTGCATCTTGGCGCCTCACAGTTTGGCGGGCAGCAACCTCCTTTGAAGAAGACCGCAGAGCCTACCTCACTGACAAAAGGCAAAGGAGGAAAAACCCAACCCCAACCCACCAATTTTCCCCTGCAACCGCTGCAATCGTGTCTGCCTGTCCCGCATCGGACTTGTCAGCCACAAACGAGCCTGCAGCTGACGTGGACTTTTTACCCCCTCCATAAATCTTCGTCCGCGAAGCCAAGCCAAAAGAAATAAATGATAAATAGCCATCATTACAGGAGTAGCAAAGACCAGAGGATGTGCACAAATTAAAGGAGAGAGATCAGAGGTAAGTTTTTTTTCCCCCCAGTTGTGGGTGACAAATCCCAGGAGTGGTGGTGGAGGCTGGAACAATAGGGCCATTTAAGAAGTAAAACCTGAAAATCTGCACACACTAGCCGGAGTTAAAAACGCAAAGCTGGAGAAACTCAGCAGGTTCCTTTATGTAGCAAAGGCAAAAATACATAACCGACACTTTGGGCTTGAGCCCTTCATCAAGGAATGGAAAATTGTCGGCAGACGTCCAAACAAATGAAGGGGGGGAGGACAGTAGCAAAAGAATTTAACAGATGCTTGGACAGGCACATGGGTGAAAGAAAAAACAGGGTTATGAATTAAGTTTAATTTTTTGGTGAATTTTTTTTAATGAGCAAAGCACAGTAACAGGTCATTCCACCCCACAAGCCCTTATCTGCTTTCCCCCCACTCCCAGTGGTCTTTACCTGTTTCGCCACCTCTCCCCAGGGGTGGTGCTAATTTTTTTTAGGTGCCAAAGCTTTAAAAAAAAAATCAAGTATCCGAATGTTATTTTTTCCCCTACCAGGCACTGCCACCCTAACGTCTGCCTCCATAAAATCCCCCGCATTCAGAGTCAGCCTCAGAACAAATTTAATGGGGCATTAGGGTTATCGTGCGGGAGGAGAGAGAGGGGACTGGCATATCTAAAATACCATCTATGGCAGGGGTGACCAATGCGTCAAAATAAACGGTGATGAGTTCTCAAGACCTGGCCTTGGTGGCTGCCATGTTGTATTTGGTGTGATATAATTGAGAGCGAACTGGAGGACAAGTGTACGGGTCATGGAAGAAACAGTTTCGTGCATGTCCAGAGTAGCGCCCAACTGGGGGGAAGGGGCTGGGACCATGATGCCGACTTGCCTTCATTTAAAATGCAGCTGCTGTTAAATTCCCCAGTAGTTAAAATTCCACATGTGTTTATTTTGCCTTATTTTACAGAGGTGCCAGAACACTGCTCCCACCATCTGTCCTGTAAGACCCCTGGGGCCTCTCCCTTTTGCATACAAAATGTAAACTCTTCAGACCTTAAAAATTTCTTTCCATTGATGCTGTCTGACCTGTGAATTCCTCCAGCAATTCTTTGTTTCCAATGTTAATGCCTTTGGAAGTAATTACATTCCTCTAAATCAGTGGTTTTCAAAATGCCCCTCCCCCCCCCAACTAAACTCACATATCACTAAGTAATCCCTAAGACATGAGTGCTCTGTGATTAGTGCTTAAGGTGGAATGTGAGCTTGGGGGCAGTTTGAAAACCATTGCTCGAGACACAACTGTTACTGAAATATTTTGCTTGAGAAAAATTGTCATTGGCCCATTTTCTTTGGAGTTATGAAACCCTGCACATAACGAGTCAATGAGGTACGATTAAAACAAGTGGTTTTCAAACTTTCTTTCTACCCACATACCGCCTTAATCGCTTGCTAATCACGGCACTTATGGCCGAGGGATTGCTTAAGGTGGAATATGTGTTGGGGGAGGGGGGGGGGAGTTTGAAAACCACTGCTCTAAATTAAAACCTTTCAATAAATCAAAAGATAATATTACACAATACTAGAAGACCTTATTTAATTCCCTAGTCACTAGTTGTTTGAATTTAATGATATTTTAGGAACATTATTGTTTTGGACATTGCTCTGATTAGTCTCAGGTGAATGTGGCTGTAGTTCTGACACCTTTAATTCGGATCCTTGGAAAATGGACAGTAAACTAGGATATGATTTCAAATTGCAATTATTATTAGCAAAATGGCACAAGGTCAGACTAATCGGGTTTGATCAGCAGATGGGAAAATTTCAACGAGTCTTGTAAAAAGTTAATGAACACTTTTCTGAAATCGGACCATTTGGAGAACAGGAGAACATCCTGTGCCTTAAGGGTGGCACGGTCGGCGTAGCGGTTAGTGCAACGCCAGCGAGAGGGACGGACCGGAGCAGGGTTTGAAACCCGCCTACACTGTAATGAGTTTGTACATTCTCACCACGTCTGTGTGAGTCTTCTCCCCACCTTTCAAAGCATACCGGGGGTGGGGGGGGTGTGTGTTAATGGGGTGTAAATTGTTACCGTGCTATAGATTTCACCTTTTTCTTCCAACTCGCGTACCACTTTAAGTATTCTATATGTCATTGGTGCTCTGTGATTAGTAAAGGATTGTTTAAGGTGGGATGTGAGAGGGAAGGTTGAGAACCATTGCTCTAGACCCAATTATTACGAAAATGTTTTGCTTGAGAGAAATTGTCATTGGCCCATTTCCTTTGGAGTTATGAAACCGTGCAGATAACGAGTCAATTAGACATGATTAAAACAGTGGTTTTCTTTCCACTCACATCCCACCTTAAGCAATCCTATGGCAGAGGGAATGCTTAAAGTGGGATGAGTTGGAAGAAAAAGATTGGGAACCACGAGCAGTGACTTTGTACAGGCTACTATCGCCACCAGAAGGCACCTGATGGTACTACATAGAGACAACAAAACCTTTATTGAAATGTATTAAAAATGCTAGAGGAACTCGCTGTCCATATGAAGTAAAGAGAGTATATTACTGACGTTTCTGGCCTGAAAAGGTATAAGCAAAAAGCATGCAGGCATCTCAGACTGAGAGAGGTGGAAGAATGGGAGAGAGACGAGTTCAGACCAACAAACAAAAGGTGTTCATTGGATATGATGATCATTCCCTCTTATCGTATCCAATTAACTCTTCCCTTCCGTTCTTCCATTTTTCTCTCAGTGCTGGCTGTTGGACAGAATCAAGACATACACAAGGTAAAGACTATACAACAGGTTTTAATCCCCAAAGATTTCCACAGAGCCAGGCCGGCTGTGGCTGCAGCAACTCTGTGCGAGGCCTCGGGAGGCTGGCTAGGGTGATTGACACCCGACCGGGTGGAGCTTGATCCATTCAGGCCGACTGATTGACAGCCGGCCAGGTGTTGTCCTGTCCCCTTTACTCTCCTGCAGGTACAAAGGTTGCCCCCTGCAGTAGGCCGGTGGTACACTACTGCAAGTACAGAGGTTGCCCCCTGCAGTAGGCCGGTGATACACTACTGCAGGTACAGAGGTTGCCCCCTGCAGTAGGCCGGTGGTACACTCCTGCAGGTACAGAGGTTGCCCCCTGCAGTAGGCCGGTGGTACACTCCTGCAGGTACAGAGGTTGCCCCCTGCAGTAGGCCGGTGATACACTCCTGCAGGTACACAGGCTGTCCCCTGCAGTAGGCCGGTGGTACACTCCTGCAGGTACAGAGGTTGCCCCCTGCAGTAGGCCGGTGGTACACTCCTGCAGGTACAGAGGTTGCCCCCTGGAGTAGGCCGGTGGTACACTACTGCAGGTACAGAGGTTGCCCCCTGCAGTAGGCCGGTGATACACTACTGCAGGTACAGAGGTCGCCCCCTGCAGTAGGCCGGTGGTACACTCCTGCAGGTACAGAGGTTGCCCCCTGGAGTAGGCCGGTGGTACACTACTGCAGGTACAGAGGTTGCCCCCTGCAGTAGGCCGGTGATACACTACTGCAGGTACAGAGGTCGCCCCCTGCAGTAGGCCGGTGGTACACTCCTGCAGGTACAGAGGTTGCCCCCTGCAGTAGGCTGGTGATGTAGCACCACACTGTCTTTTTTTAAAAAAAACTCTATCACCATGTCTGCAGACTTTCAGTCTGTTGAAATGAAATTGGCAGTGAATGAGATATGGAGGCAGCAATAGGCCATTTAGATACTTGAGACAGTTCTGGATTTCAGTTTTGTAAAGAACAAGAGATTTAATTGCTCTGCTGGTTTTTGTACCTGCATCTTAAGTTTTGCCTTGATTTTGTTTTGGCTGTGAAAATAACTTGAGCACTGCTAGCACAATGTTGTGAATGGGGTGTGCCTCACACAAAGCCAGTCCAGATTTGCTTGCTCCAGACGTTCAGCCTAAGCTCCTGGTGACTCTCCACCGTGATTCCCACCCTTGAACTTGTTTGAGCGGCTGCGATCAAAGTTCTCTCGTTTTTACTGCCTTGTAGTCTCCTCTTTATTTTGGTGGTGGGGAGGGAACCAAATGCAAATTGAGTGATCAGTTTGCAGAGCCCGCCCGTTCGCACTGCAAAATGTCCAGCTTCCATACACTTCAATGCTTCATCCCTTCTCCCCCACGAAATAAATCTTTGGCGTCTTGCAAGTTTTCAAAAGTTAGAAGAACAGCATCTAATGTTTAAATTGAGCCTGATGCAGCCCTTGGGAACTTGTATTGAATTCAACATTTCAGGATGCGAGCCTCTCCTGCTCTTGTCAGAACTCTCAGCTCTGAAGAGACGTCATCATGGAAACGTCGATTCGGTTCTGCCCCTCCCTCAAAGCTACCTGACCTCCTGCATTTTTTTATTTCATGGGCTGCCACAGCAATGTTTTGCATCTCAGTTACTGTCTTTCCTCTTCAATATAATAATGATAAACACCACCTCTCTACCCTTTCTCAGCTGGAACTGCCTTTACTTAGTGCCATTCAGTATATAGCCTACCATGAGCATTCCCTTTGTTTCCTTTGAACACTACAGCACTGAAACAGCCCCTTGAGTCTGTGCTGAGCTATTATGCTGCCCAGGCCCTCTGACATTCACACAGACTATAAACCTTCCCACGTACCTATCCAAATTTTTCCTACGTCGAAACTGAGACTATTTACCAATTCAGCTGATCCCTTCAGTTACCCAGTTATGCTTGATTTCTAGTCCTGATTAAAAATCAGATTCCGTGTAATATTGACGCTTTCCTTCTCCATTGATGCTTTCTTACCTGCGGAATATTGCCAGCATTTTTGAATTTATTTTTAGCATCAATTCAATCCTGACCAATTTTATGTCTGAAACTTCTCTGAACTGAGTCTCATCTTTGACATAAATGTAAATGGATTAGTTAGTAAACTGTATTGCTGTCATATGTTGCAGGATGATTGCCAAGTTAAACTACTGTATTAAAATGCTTTTTGAACAAAGAAAAGCTGACAGAGAAACGTGCCACCTTTTCCTATTGCACGTGACTGTGCACAGACAAGCGGGCAGTTTCTCCACTGAGAGACAAGCACCTGGTATTGTTTCACTAAAAGAAATCACTGAAACATAATGCACTGCAGTCGTTCACATGCTACGATCTTTTGAAAGGGCACAACTCTTCATATTGCAAGTATCAAGTGGAATGATAAATAAATGTATGTTGTAAAATTAAAATCACTGTTGTGTTTCACTTTATTTCTCATTTCTTTGTGGCCTTCCCAAAAATGTACAGATTAGCATGTTACATGGCTACTATAAATTGCAACTAATTTGTAGGTAAGTGAATTTTGGAGAGTTGATGGGAATGCAGGGGTAAAAATGAATTGGAATTTTTTTTAGAAATACTGCACGGTAGCAGCCATTTCTGCCCACAAGTCTGTGCTGTCCAGTTTGCACCCAATTAAACTACAACCCTTCCAGGTATGTTTCAAACAGTGGGAGGAAACCAGAGCCCCTGGGGAACATCCACTCAGACTCAGGGAGAATGTACAAACACTTTACAGACAGCGTGGGATTCAAACCCCGGTCCTGGTGCTATAAAGGCGATGCTGCTCCTTGATGGTTGTTGAGTCAGTGGGCCGAAGGATGTGCTTTCATGCTGTAAACAGGCACGAGACCATTCAGTCCATCAAGTCTTATGCCAGCTCTCAAAGCAATTATAGATGGTCACTTTTCATGCCCCCCCCGCACCCCCCCCCCCCACACCTTCATCCAGGTTCAGGATGATTCTATATTCTTAGACAAACGTACTCTAAGGAATGGAGGACTCTGAATGGTCCTCCTTTATTTACACACAAGCTTGGCGGGAGGTCCATCACTCCATAAGGGATCAAGGAGTTTCCCAAACATACAGCTGCATGGGTTTTAAATTCTTCAATGCGATCTAACATTAACCAATCTCTTCCTCGGCACCAAGCATTATCCTATCAATAGTAAGCTGTGTAATGACCATTTGCATAGTGCACCAGTATTGTGGATCAATCACAAAGACATGAACCCTTCCCCTCGGGTGTTTTTTTAACAGTTTTGGTTCCTCTAATTCTTATAAATCACATGTTTCCAGAGAGAAATGGGACTGTTGGAAATATATCAGCCAGGCTGTTGTTATCAGGCAGCTGCATTCCAGAGCCTCTCGCTGGCCTTGGTCAGGGCTAATGGAATTTCAGCTTGGCTATTGTTAACAGGCAACGTGCATCCTAGCACATCACCCCTCCCCCACTACCACCACCATCCTTGGTATATGTCACTGTTCCAGCATACGCATAAATACAACTTGGTTAAATAATGTGTTAATGTAACAACGAGATAGACAACAGACTCGCCAAGGCAAATAGCGCCTTTGGAAGACTACACAAAAGAGTCTGGAAAAACAACCAACTGAAAAACCTCACAAAGATAAGCGTATACAGAGCCGTTATCATACCCACACGCCTGTTCGGCTCCGAATCATGGGTCCTCTACCGGCATCACCTACGGCTCCTAGAACGCTTCCACCAGCGTTGTCTCCGCTCCATCCTCAACATTCATTGGAGCGCTTTCATCCCTAACGTTGAAGTACTCGAGATGGCAGAGGCCGACAGCATCGAGTCCACGCTGCTGAAGATCCAAATGCACTAGGTAGGTCACGTCTCCAGAATGGAGGACTATCACCTTCCCAAGATCGTGTTCTATGGCGAGCTCTCCACTGGCCACCATGACAGAGGTGCACCAAAGAAAAGGTACAAGGACTGCCTAAAGAAATCTCTTGGTGCCTGCCCCATTGACCACCGCCAGTGGGCTGATCTCGCCTCAAACCGCGCATCTTGGCGCCTCACAGTTCGGCGGGCAGCAACCTCTTTGAAGAAGACCGCAGAGCCCACCTCACTGACAAAAGGCAAAGGAGGAAAGACCCAACACCCAACCCCAACCCACCAATTTTCCCCTGCAACCGCTGCAACCATACCTGCCTGTCCCGCATCGGACTTGTCAGCCACAAACGAGCCTGCAGCTGACGTGGACATTTACCCCCTCCATTAATCTTTGTCCGCGAAGCCAAGCCAAAGAAGTATTTGATGTATTAAATCAAATTTAGCACCAGTCTAAATGGGAAGGACCCTTGATGCTACACGATTCAATTTACCCCACTTATTTACCTGAAGCCATTGCCTCTTGCATTTCTATCAGCAATCCCCTTTCCTGGCCAAATATCCTTCCATATGGGAACACCACTGATAATTGACCGAAACGTCTAGCCAGCATATGCTTTGGGAGGTGGAGAAAACAGGAGCAATCATAGTGAAGTGTCCAATCTCCACACAGATCACACTGGGTGGAGGGGGGGGTGGGGGTCAGGGTCCAATCTGCGTTCCTGGGGCGTGGAGGAGCACTACTTTCACAGCTTCGTATGGTCGACAAAATGCCACAGTGGCTTCAAAGGTGCACCTTTAACGAGTATTGGAATCTAGGGGTTAAAACATTATGAAATAAATGATTAATTAATAAGTGTATATTTACTGCATGGTTCAGGGGAAAAGAGGAATGTGATTAAGTGGCAATCACAGCATGGAGCAAAGTTGGCCGAGCAAAATGGTCTGCTCCCAAATACAGGGAGAGGAAATGCATAAAACGATTTAGGAGGAATGCTCAAACTGAAGGAGGTGGTGGGTAGCACAGGAGACACAGGCCAGACCAGAACAAAGAATGGCCTGCAAGAAACAAAGGGAATGGAAAACCAGTCTAGGAGGAAGATTAAGGCAGGAGGAGGTGTTAAAGAGAACAGCAGAAATT
The DNA here is from genome assembly GCF_036971445.1 of Narcine bancroftii. Taxonomy (NCBI): domain Eukaryota; kingdom Metazoa; phylum Chordata; class Chondrichthyes; order Torpediniformes; family Narcinidae; genus Narcine; species Narcine bancroftii. The sequence goes on from NC_091480.1 coordinate 86,477,203, forward strand.
GGCCAGACAGGGACAGAATGGTGATTAGAAATATCTGGGGATGAATTAATTTCTGATCCAATCAACAGGATAGTCTGGCTTGGAGGATTAAGATGGGAGTGCTACACCCCAGATATCTACAAAACAGGAGATGACTTGTGATAACCCTTATGCAAAAAGATCTAGCAAAGGAAGACAACTTTTATTCTGTATGATAATGAAATCTAGCAAAGGAAGCCAACTTTTGTTCTGTATGATAAGGTTGATCTATATAAACTGAGCCAACTGGACAATAGGGGTCAGTCTTGGGGAATACCTCACTGTGCAGGTGACCTATGAACTAACGACTGACCCAGAGCTCTGTTAAGTTTTATTCTTGTGCTGTGTAATAAATTGACTGTTGAACCGAATACCTTCTCCTATCACTTCATTCAAAGAACACGCTGGACTCAGACTACACATAGACTAAATTAAGAGTAAGGTAAAGCCAGAGTCCGACACGAGCTGCTGGAGTAAGTGATGGAAAAGGTTTATCAATTAAACCTTTAAGAAATGACAGTGCAATATTTTCTGAGATACATTGCAATCTATGTTCAGGGGCATCAGACGATCCAAGCCATTCTCTGTGGAGAGATGATATAAAGAAATCATGACAGTTCTTAAGTGACTACAGGAAAACTGTGACTGTAAGTGCATACAGACCATAGGAGGTGGTGGAATGTGTTAAGAGATTGGATGCTAACATAAATTCAACCAAGAGATGTGAATGGAATTGTGAGTTTGTGCAGGGACATGACACGGAGGCACAAAGCAGTGGGCACAGGTCAAAAGCAGGTGAATGGGACTAACTCGATGTGTTAGGTAGAAGGAAATCTTTCAGTGCTGTATACGATATGTTGTCCAATCATGCCTTGGAGTTCCAAATGGCCTTCTCGAGCTCCTGCTTTCGATATCACTGGACAAAGAAGATTTTGTTTCCTGAACACTTTTGGGTGTTTTTTTTTAATGGAGTTCCTATCATGTACTGCACTTTAGATCTAACCAATTTTTGTGATTTCCCTGTCATATTTTAAGTGCATTGCCCACAAAGCAAATTGTTTTGGTCAGTCCAAGCATGACTGGGCCTGCACTCAGTGCAGGTTGTATGCAAATGTTGTCAGGCATAGGCATGCTCAGTTAGGATAGATGCAGGCAGGCTATAAAAGCAGTTCACATATACAGATGCATGACACTGATTATAGATTGAACACATGTTGATGTTCAGGTTCTTCAGGCAATAGCATAATGAGGATTGTTAAGAACATCTCCTCCACAATCTCCATCAGTACTGGAACACCACAGGGCTACGTTCTTAGCCCCCTGTTCATTCACTTTACACCTGTGACTGTGTGGCTTGGTATGTCAATAACACCATCTACAAATTTGCTGGCGATACCACAGTAGTGGGTTGTTTAAAAAGGGGTGATGGGTCAGCCCACAGGAGAGAGAGATTGAAAACTTGGCTGAATGGTACACCAACAACAACCTTGCACTCAATATCACCAAAGCCGAGGAGTTGATTGTTGACTTCATGAAGGGAAAACCGGAAGTACAATCTAGTGATCAATGGGGGGTGAGACATGGAGAAAGTGAGTAAATTTAAATTCTTGGGAGTCACTATCTTGGAGGATTGTTCTTGAACCAAAACACTAATGGCACCATGAAGAAAGCACATCAATGCCTCTACTTCCTCAGGAGTATGCGGAGGTTTGGTATGACATCAGAAACCCTGGCAAATTCCTAAAGATGTGTGGTGGAAAGTGCATTGAGCGACTGCATCACGGTGTGGTATGGGGACACCAATACCCCTGAGTGTAAAGCCCTACAAAAAAAGAAGGGGACACAGCCCAGAACATCACGGGGAAAACCCTCCCCACCATCGAGAGCATCTACAGGGAACGCTGCCGTCAGAGGGCAACAGAAATCATCACCCAGCACACGCTCTGTCCTCTCTGATGCCATCAGGTGCCACAAGGCCCACACCACCAGGTTCATGAACAACTGTTACCTGTCCACCATCAGACTCCTTAATAAACTCATTTAAGGACTCTTACTTTTGCACTTTGGTTTTTTCTCTCTCAGTCAGCATGTTTACATTTGTTATCTGTTTAGAGTTCTTTAATTGTTTATATGTTTACACACCGTGTACAGTTTTTTTTGGCATTACCAACAAGTAGTAATTCTGCCTCACATGCAGTAAAAAAGAGTCTTAGGGTTGTAAGTGAGTAAACTTAACAATAGCATTTATTGTCTTCAGGAAGATTCCATACAGCAGAAACGTGATGGAGCTGAAGGTGTTTTTGTTTTTTTTAAATTTTTTTATTTTTCACACCATAAATCACATTAGCCATGATATACACTATTTCTTTTTCACACATATACAGTGACTTTTTCTCCCCCCCCCCTCCTCCCAAGCCACCCCCCCACCCCCCCCCCTCATCCATTTTAGGTATACAATCTAGGTTGCATTAAGCCAGTCAGACAATGTTGTCATTCAACAAAAATACACCAGAAATTCTACTGAGTCCATTCTTTTCTTTCCTTCTCCTTCCATCAACTTAGGTAATGTTTGTCCCCGGTAGGTTTTCGCTATTGTATTTAATGTAAGGCTCCTATACTTGTTCGAATATTTCAATATTATTTCTTAACCTATATGTTATTTTTTCTAATGGAATACATTTATTCATTTAAATTTAGTAGTTTCTTCCTTTTTAATTTGGTTATGTATTCCATTAATATTTAAAGACATATAGTTCAGCGTAGCCCTTTTATATTTTGTTTATCTTCTCTTTCCGTTTTTCCATCATTACCTTTCCTCCTTTTCCATTTCTGTTTTCTTATTTTCAACTCTTTATAAGACAACATTTCTACAACATCCAACATTTTCCTTATTCTCCTATTTCTATCTTATTTATCCCCAATCGCTGAAGGTGTTTTTCATGTGGAACCTGGTGTCATTGACTTTTGCCACCAAAGGCAATGATGGTGGTATCGATACCAAGATACCGCGTTGCATCCTTGAGCCAACAAGAAGAGAAAGAAATTGCAGAGGAGTTCTGATGAAGAATAAATGATGAACATTTTGTTTATTAGATCCTGTTATCACTGAGACAGAAAGTGGTTTAAAAAAAAAGTACAAAACCAATAGGGAGGAAACATCTTTGATTGAAAATAAATCCCAACAATTTGGCAGATTGACTAATGAACAAGGTGATGTGCAGAATTTAACCATGTAGTTCAGAGATGGCTTTCCTCCCAGCACTAACAACAGTGAGCAGCCCTGCTCATTGGGATGGTGGGGAGAGCGGATTATCGCCCTCCTCGCACATTGTCCTCGGGATGGCTGCAGTGGAGTGAAGACTGCCGCCCACCTCTTTTGCTGAATGCGTGGAGAAGGATGCAGGGGGCTTTGTCACGGTTCATTCCAAGCGGCAGCGTGACAGAGGTTTCTGGTCTACGCCCTGTTCCCGGGATACGCTCTGAGCCCAACGTGCAGAATTGCTGGTAGGCCATGAACTCAGTGAAGGACCCCTTTGGTCGGCCCGGAAACCTCTTGGTCTTTCAGCATACTGTAATGTTGCTGCTGGATGGAGCATTCAGATTGTGTGCTGAGGGATGCACTGAGGCTTGGTGCAGCCAATGTAGGGAGCTGTAGAGAAGGACCCAAAGTCGAGAGTCCTCCCGTTACCGAGAACTGAGAGGGTGACACTGAGAGGAAGCCCCTCAACCAACTGAGGGGGAGAAATGACAAGGAGCCACAGCGGTGGTAATGGGTATTGAGAGAACAATGTAAAATGCACATAGATATGACTGGCATCATGAATGTAAAAAGGCTTGAATGGTTTTCTTGTTTTGTAAGTAATTTATTGTGAATGAAGTATATTTTTGGGAAAAAAATTGCATGGTGGGGATGAGAAGAAGCTTTCCCTTTTGCTTCTGATTACAAATTGCATGTTAATTATTCCTAAATTGCTCTTTCTATCCCACAGCAGGGTATGTTTTTTTTCTGTTAGGATTTAAAATAAAACATTTCTGGACTTTTTTGTTGCACTTAGAATTAGTGATAAGCTTGAGTTCTGCAGTGTTTGCCTTTCTGAATTATAACCACGTTGGCATCTTTCTCAGCTTGAAATTTATTGTGGGGTTTGTAATAACATACATTTCCATTATTTCTTCTACCTATTTACTATTCATCCAGCAACCAGACCATTCTGTTGAATTCAAATAAAAAATCTTGGGCAAGCAAACACTGGCTGATCCATCTATCTCAATGCAAACAATTGTTTTCAGCGGTACTTCAATCACTCTCGGGCGAATTGTGGGAAATTAGGGCAGGGAATTTTGTAAAACAGCCCATTCAAATTCATGAGGGTGAAACAAGAAAATCTGCAGAGGCTGGCGTTGAGTGCTATGTATGTATTATATAAAGTGCAGGAGAAACTCGGCAGATCGCAGTATATCGAAAGGAAGTAAAAGAGATTTAACGTTTTGGCCCTGAGTCCTTCAACTGGAATCTATTGAGTTTCACCAGTATTTCTGCATGTTGCATTCAAAGTCATGATCTGTGGCTCAATCCTTTGTGCAGTATTAAAGTCTGGGATCTGTTCAAGGACTTCCCCTTTAGATAATGAGCCCCATGCAGGTTTGGCCTGCATAAGGTTATGCGATGGCCTGCTTGCGTGTCAATGAATATCCCACATTTGGGCGTCCACCATGTGTTGTGATCCGTCGGATGTTTCAGTCTGTCAGAACCACAGGGGATCTGGAAATAAAACAATGAACTGAATGGAACGTCTTAATTCTTACATTTTCTGCACCCCGGGGCTGTGTGCTCAGCTCACGCTACTGACCCACATTTGCTCTACCAGCAGTGGCATATCTAGAGAAAATGGCAATCACTGATATTGCAATCCTCCCCCCCCCCCCCCCCCGGTTAAAACTTACTTCAACCTTTCATCCCACAACCACCCCTCACTGCCACCATGCCATCCACTTCATCTTCATTGTGTTGGATATATTGAGATATTAGAAAATAATCTACACCTTTAAAAAAAAACGTTTCAATTAAAAAACACCTCCCTACTTCAAAGGCCAGGATTTTCTGAATGAACGCAGCAAGTGACGTTCCCCCAAGTGGAGCGGCCAAAGTTAAAGGCTGTCACCATCATCATAGGCGCCCTCTCTTACCTTTGGTGGAAGGTGACTCTCGGCACTGAGCACCCAGTGGGAGAGAAGGAGGAAGGTGCCAAAGCCCAAGCTCAAACTCATCCCTCATTGGCACACCTTTCTCAACCTTGGCTCTGACAGGGGAGGATTTGGAGTCGGGCGTCGGGAGATCTGTTGTGTGGTAGACCGTGGGGAGGGTTCAGCATTGGGATCTCTGGTGACCGGAGCTCCCAAAGCCTGACACCAAACATTCCCCTCGACCTTCCACACACCGGACCTCCCAACACCCAAATTCATACCCTCCCCTCGGCAGTTATAGTAAAAGTACTAATGCCAATTATTCTCTCACTGGTCTGAAAAGTATTCTGTTTTAAATAAATCAGAAAATAGGTGTTGGGGGAGTCAGGTTTAGGGTGGGGTGGGGAGTGAATAATTTCCAGGCCTTGCCGGCACTGTGCCCACCTTCTAGTTGCACCTAGGGCATGTGGCCTGTCTGTCATACACTATGATCGCCAGATCCAGCTCGAAGAATGTCATCAAGTTTGCAGATGACACAACTGTAGTCGGCCTCATCAGCCTTAACGATGAGTTGCATGTCAGAGAAGAGGTGGAAAATCTCATGAAATGGTGTGAGAGTAATAACTTGAGTCTCAACGTGGAAAGACGATGTTGATGACATTGACTTCAGGATGACCAGGAATGACCACCCTCCAACTATGTAGTAGAGAGAAGCAAGAGTACCAAGTTCCTTAGAGTTCACTTAACTAGCGGCCTATCATGGACACTCAACATCTCCTCACTTGTCAGGAAGGCGCAACAGCATCTGAACTTCCTGAGAAGACCGAAGTGGGCAAGGCTAACGTCAACCATTACACTAAACTTCTATAGGAGCTCTATTGAAAGTGTCCTGGCCAACTGCATCACAGTGTGGTACAGTTGCTTCAGAGAAATAGATCGGAGGTCACTCCACAGGGGACCATGAGAGTGGCAGAGAGGATCACTGGAGTCTACCTCTGCCCCCCCCCCCCCCCCCCATCGACGTGATCTGAAGAGGGCGCGGAAAATCATCGACGACCCCTTCCACCTTGCGCACAGCATCTTTCAGCTGCTCCCGTCAAGGAAGAGATCAGGAGGATCAGAGCCAGCGCCTATAGGCTGAGGAACAGTTTCTTCCCATGGGCAGTGAGAATGCCGAACGACCAAAGGAACTGCTCACACTGACCACCCGAGACTCTCATATGTTCAAAACAATATTTATTTATTAATTTGTAGAGATGAAATGCTTGTCCTGCATATGTATTATTTGTCTGTATGAGTGCTATGTCTGGTTGTGTGTCTGGAGAAACTATTTTGTTGGCTTGTACTTGTACAATCAGATGACAAAAGACTTGACTTGATTTTCCATTTCCTTTCACTGAAATTGAATTGCAGTGTTCACAATCAAATTTCCAGGCAATTGAGTTTTTAAGCAGTCATAAAATATATTTATTCCTACAGTCATAAAATATATTTATTCCTGAGCGTTCTGTTTAAAGCTGAGAAATCAACTTAGTAAATGTGCTGGCCTATTTCTCCCAACAAACCCAGCAAATTTTAAAAATAATATATTTTAATGCCTCTGTTTTATCTTTCTTCCTACATTCCAAGTTTCCACCCCAGTTGGTTGAATTTAGCGTTATTTAAGTTTTGCATTTTATCTGACCAAAAAAAACACCTGTGTCTTTTATTAAATATAAACTTTATTTTGCCAGTTGTGCATCAACTCCTCCTGTTCCCCCCACCCCCCTTGTTCCCCCACCCCACTTGTACTTCTGACCTTTAGCTGGTGTTTGGAGAGAGAAATAATTTACGCCTGACAATTCCCCTTTAATTCTCGTGTCTCCTTTGAGCCAAGAAGGAAGTAAACTTTGACCATGCTCCAGGCCGCCGGGAAGGTGATTCTGAAAGATGTGGCTGACCGTGGGTTTACTGTTAGTGCTGGTTTTGTACTTTATAGTCAGAACTTTTCGCTGTTCGTCCAGGAGTCCAAACCCTTTTGCGGTTGATACAAGGAGAGCCCCGGAGCCCCTGGTGACCGATCAAGAAGAGAGGAGAAAAGTTCTCCGTAAAGGTGATAGCTCAAACCTTATGTTCCTACAGCAGTAATAATTTATCTTTGCCTTTGTAATCCTGGGAGACTGCAGCAGGGCTAAAGTGCACACAATTCTTTAGGGTGTTGCTTGCATAGAGATTTGTGTCATTCCTAAAACAGGTTAATTAACGTCGACTTTAATAGCACCCAGAAATATGTTGTTGCCATGTTCTTAACAAATTTCCACAGTTTCTTTATGGGGCATTGATTATTTATATTTGAGTCACAAATCAAACATGGTATTTTAAAAAATTCTGAAATTAGTAGCTTCTATTTGGGGGAAAAAAAAGACAATCTTTTCCAAATTTTTTTCAATGGATATTACATCTGGGATATTATGGGATAAATTTTTTTGGTGTATGAGAACTGAATGGATTTTACTTAAATCTTGTAGGCAAATTTGAAAACATACCGAGGGTGTCGGTTAATTAGGTGTAAATTGGGCGGCACGGACTTGTGGGTCAAAATGGCCTTTTACCGTGCTGTATTTCTAAATTTTTAAAAATTAAAATTAAAAGGAGGAAGAAATAAGGATGAATGAGTTTCTTTTGCAGCTTTAACTCTTTCTGTTAGACCCCAGCAGGCATGCTTGTAGAACATCTGGTGAAAATACTGATGGTATATTGCCGGAGAAGATTAATGGGTATTTCAAATATGCTTTAAAATTGTATTCATATATTTCTAAGATGCGTTTGCAATTTTGTTTAGGTTTTTCTGCCGATAAAGTGCCTGGACAACTGGATGCCATTGTGATTGGCAGTGGAATTGGCGGGCTCACTGCTGCAGCAATATTGGCAAAATCTGGCAAGCGTGTTCTGGTGTTGGAACAGCACAGCCAGGCTGGAGGATGCAGTCACACCTTCATTAAAAAAGGCTTTGAGTTTGATATTGGTAAGAGCTCATGGTTGAGTACATGTTTAAAATCTAAAATTTATTCCTCCTCTCTGGGATTTCTTCAACTATTTAGGCAATGAAGCGTCTCAATGTTTCCTTTCTCTTGGCTGAGGATCTGGGAATTCAGTTTGGCTTCTGTTTCGTTTATTTGTCACATTGTACCTGCTTCTGCCAAGAGCAGTCTAACGCAACGACAATTGTGTAAAGTTGAAGACCAAGAGCACAATTACTATGATTAGAGTTGTAAAACAAAATTACTTGTGCAAAGCAAGGGCAGGATGAGAATAATATTATGATCACTCTTCCCTCTAAGCTGTGCACGTGTGTAAAAGAAATTAATGTGCACACAAAAATAATCTCTTAGCTTGGAATTTAGAACTAAGAATGCAATCATACTTGTATTATATTAAAACATGCCAGTACAATTTTATTAGCCATGAGATCTTGAAACAATTTCAAGTTTACATTTGCACAAGCATTCAGTGTGCACAGGGGGAAAAAAATTGCACAATATAAGATTTTTGCACGCAATGACTACTGCAAATTAGAGGGAGCATTGGTTGTGATATACACAGTCTGTTTGCTGTGGGAAGAAACTGGGAAGAGGAGAAGAGAGTGCGGCTGGCGTCTGATGGGTCCGCCAGCAAGCTGGTAGGTTCTCTTGGGCAGCAGAAGATGTAGATAGAGTCTGGGGAGGGAAGTTTGCATGATGTTCTGAGCTTCATAGGTTTTAAAATAATACAAGAAAAGCTAAGCCTGCTTTTAGGAATCTTTCATGTTCTAAAGTAGTCTCAAAAGACTTGACCACCAATGAGTTCCTATTAAGCCCAGCGATATTATTGATGCAAGTCTACCGTGAATTCTTTGAGGATATGACAAACAGAATTGATGGAGGGAACCTGTAAATGTATATTTGGATTTTTCAGGAAGCATTTGACAAGGAAGGCCAGAAGTTCATGACATGAAGAGAAGTGTGTTGTCATGGATTGAAATTAGTTATTGTGGAAGATAGAGATTCAGAATAAATAGTTTTCTTTCAGGATGGAAGTATACAACTTGTCGTCTGTTCCAAGTGTCTGTTTTTGGGCTTTATTCATTTGCAATTTATATTAAGGGCCTAGAGAAGGGACAGATTGGGAGTTATCTAGGTTTGCTGGTGCTACAAAAAATAGACGGGAGGGCATTGCTGCGATGAGGATATTAGGCCTCTGCAAATGGATATAGATAGGCTGAGTAATTGGGTGAAATCTTGGCAAATGGAGGCTGAATAGGGGAAAATGTAAAAGAAATATAAAAGTAGATTATTAATTAAATGGTGAAAGATGGCAGATTAGCAGGACCCAGAGCGATTCAGGTGCTGTTGTGCCCTTTACTCCAGGCTCTGCCCATGGCCAATTTGAATCCAAACCAAGCAGGAGTATTTAGTGTTTATAATCACTTTTTTGTTTCCATAACCAACTGTGGGATGGAGGGGCATGCAACCCTTCTGGTGGTAAGCTGGTCGGAAGCCACCACACCTGCTAATCAGGGTCAAGACCACCCACACTTTGGAAGCACCCTTCAACTGGCCCCTTTGAAAGAGTACAAACCTCGCCACTATCTCCATTATAATCACCTGCCCAATTTTGGGCACCTCTGAGCTGGCCCCACTGGTTGGCTGTGGTATAAAGCCCAACACGAGGAGCAGCTGGGTCTCTTTACCCCTGGGATGAGCCCAAGATCCAGTCATGAGCTAATGGCACTGAAGAATCGATTACAAGGTGTGTGCCAGTAAAGGGTTGGGGGGGTGGTGATATTGGGGTGCATAATCACAAATTAATAATTGCAAATCTTTCTTTCCAAACTAATTGGGATGCTGTACCTGGCACAGGATTGAGGTATTCCTTCTGCATGACCATAAGTACTGGAATCCTTCCCACTTTGCTTGTTTCAGGAATTCATTATGTGGGAGAACTCCACGAGAGGTCCTTTCTGCGGACTTTAGCCGACCAGATTACAGAAGGACAACTGGAATGGGTGAAGATGGATGACGCTTTTGACCATGTAATCCTGGGGGAGCATCCGACCTTACGCAAGTATCAATTATGCAGCAGGGAGAAAAATTATCAACACTTTTTGAAGTCACAGTTCCCTGACGAAGCAGAAGCTATTGATAAGTACCTGAAACTGATAAAGGTGATTTTTTTCCAACAGAAACGTCATTTATTTTTAAGTATTTGTTTAGAATATCATAACACCATAATTTGCATACTTTAGAAAGGTGAAAATAATAAATTACTGAAAGAGTTGTGTTAGATTTAGATATACAACACGGTAACTGGCCTTTGCGGCCCTCGAGCCCGTGCCCCCCAATTGACCTGGTTCGTATTGAAAGGTGGGAGGAAACAGGAGCACTCAGAGGAAACCCACACAGACACAGGGAGAACGTACAAACTCCACGCAGACAGCACCGGACTCGAACCCCCGTCACCGGTGCTGTAACAGCATTGCGCTAACTGCTACGTTAACCAAGAGATTGGGATAATAGTTTATAAATATTTTGGATTGGTGGAAATGTCTTTTTAAAGTTTGCACTGGGACATGTAGGTGTACCATGAGTGGAGGGATGGAAACATTTATTTTCATAGGATTACTTTATCTCCTTAAATAGTGGGGCAGGGAGTTGTTACCTGGTTTTGTAAAAGGTCATCCATGGATATTGCTAGCAGAAAATTCTTCTTGCGATTCATGTTAAAGTTAATGAAAGAATTGCCATAGAAAGTCTACAAATTAATGTAGGAATTCTGAAATGTCCTTAAAATGTCATTGTGTGTTTCCATTTCTCCAGTTCGATGACCAAATCAATTTAGAATGTATTTTGACTTTCTTTTTGAGGCTGTAACTAAGCTATTTTTTTAATTGTATGTATGTGGTAACGGAAGAGCTGCTTTGTTGAAAATAAAGTGATGTATTTATTGGCATGTATGGTATTACCTATAAAGGCAATTCAACTCAGTTGACACGGCTGTCCGAACGTGAAATGTTGTCTCTTCCTATCGGTTGAAATGTTGGTTCTTAGCAGGCCTGGGTTAACTACTAAGCAAAATAAGCACGTCCTTAGGGCACCAAGGGATGGGAGCACCACAGTGTTTTTTTCCCCCAGTGCCGGATTTACCATGGTACTAGGGCTGCCCCCACTACAATAAATGGGGCAGCACGGTTGGTGAAGCGGTTAGCCCAATGCCTTTACAGCGCTAGCAAACAGGATTGGACCGGGGTTTGAAACCCACGCTGTCTGTAAGAAGTATGTACGGCCTCCCTGTGTCTATGTGGGGATTCTCCGGGGACTCCAGTTTCCTCCCACTGTTCAAAATGTGGCGGGGGCGTAGGTTGATGGGCTATCAATTTGGTACACAGACTCATGGGCCGAAATGACCTGTTACTGTGATGAACGACTGAATTTAAAAAAAAACACACATATATGCAGGTTATATTTAATGTAGTTGTGGGATCTGGCTGATAAGAAAACTGAAATTTTAATCTTTTATTTCAGATTTTTAATGTCTTGTCAGTTAGACAATGCAAAGGTCGAGTGGGAACCATTTTTGTTGGGTTGTACTTAGGGCATCATTTGGTCTTAATCCAGCCCCGGTTCTTAGGGAAGGAGCTCATCTACTAGAATCAGGGTCAACACCAGAACAAGTCTTAGTGGGAGGCATTAGGGAAACTGTAGGGTCAGGGGGATGGCACAATCTGACTTTCAAGAACTCACTCAGTGGGGGCAGGTTAGGGGGGGGTGTTGCTGGTACCGTGAGCCTCCTCTGTGTGTCGCTGTCCCTCTTCCTCCAACATAGCAGACAAACGTGCTGCTTATATTGCGCGTTAATGACGCTAGGTTACAGGTGGGGGATGCAATATCTCATTGGCGGAGTCAATGCCCCCTCCCCCCACTTGGAACTGACCCTGTACTCAATTCAAGTTCGAAAAGTTTTCTCTGCTCTGTTTTAAAAATATGTGTAGCATCTTATTTAGAGTTTAGTGAGTTGTTATTACTTTCTGTGTAGATCAAACCATTCTCAGTATGAATGGCTTCCTATCCTACAGTAATAGCATCTTACCTATAAAATGTCCATAACCCTTCCTCCCCCAAAAAATGTCTCCTGAGGACTGGAAGAGCAACATTTTATTTTCCAGTATCGGGTAACCTCCGCCCTGATCTGGTCCCACTGTTTCCATCTGCCCTTTACCTGTTCCCATTTCCAGGACTTGCTTTTCACTCACCTCCTACTGCCCCCGCCTCCCCACCAGTGGTCTCCCATTCTATCTGTTTCCCCACATCATCTCTCCCTGATTGTCCTGATCCTATCATGGTCCTTCCCTCACACCCCCCCCCCACCCCCACCTTCCACTTTAGATGCTTGCAATCATCCTGCCCCACCTTGGTCGATAAAGGTTCCAACCCAAAATGAATGCCCATTTCTCTCCACGGGTATCGCTTCACCCACTCTGTCCCTTCAGCTTCTCTTTGTTTCCAGAATCAATTACTAATGTGCAGGCATGAATTTTCAAGGGGCAGTCATGTGAAATAATTCAATAAGGGAAACCGATGGGGCAGCATAGCATGGCCACCGTCAAACAGTGCATCAAGGAATGATAATGGACCAGTAACCAAAAACCCATTGGTGAAGTTGGACTCAGGAAGGATGCGGTTTTGGGGAAAAGGCAGGAAGCCTGGGAGCACGGCGGCGTTAGAGCAATGTTGTTATAGCGCCTGGGTTCAAATCCTGCGTTGTCTGCGAGGAATTTGTATGTTTTCCCCATGTCTGTGTGGGACTTCCACAGGGGTTTTGGCCTGTTATTATGCGGTATGTCTAAAAGAATATTTTTTTTAATGTAAAAATCAGTGCAGTAGAAAATTTTAGGGAGAGGGTGGTGATTATTTTCCTTTGGATGGTTCACGGAATGTGGAGATTGCTGGCGAGACCATCATCAATCAAACATCAATTGCAGAGTCGAGAGGCGATGATATTTGTCATATAAATGGCAAACGAGATAAGGAAAACAAATCTTCTTCCTTGCAGAAACTAGTGAACCAGATAGATTGTACAACGATGGATATTTCATCAATACTAGTTTCTTAATTCCAGGCTTATCTCATTATTTCAGTTTAAATTCCTCAGCTTCTTTGGTGGCTTTCCAGTTCCTGCCTCTGGATACTGAAATAATTTTCATTCAAGAAATAACACATGTTTTTATTTGTCTATTTTTTTGTACTGAGTTCGCTTCTATATTAGTGATGCACCACAAGCTGGTGAAAACTTTATTGATGCTCTAACTCAGCTATTCTTGGAGTCTTAATAGAGGACCATAAGCTTCTGAGAGATGTAGATAGTGCTGGCAGCCAATGCCCTTTCTTAGGCAGGGGCAGCGAACACCAGAGGTATGTGCTAAGTGAAGCAAAGAAAGTTTAAGGGAAACATTAGGGATGTTTTTTTTAAAACAGTGAGTTGTGGGTGTCTGGAATGCCTTTGCCAGGGATGGTGGTGGAGGCTGAAACATTAGGTGCAATCAGGAGACTCTTAGCCACATGGATGGAAGAAAAATAGAGGGCTACAAGGCAGGAAAGTTTTAGTACTTTATTTATTTTTTGGAAGGAATATAATGGGTCGGCACAACATCGAGGGCCAAAGTGCCTATAGTGAGCTGTTTTAACCATCTGACAACCACAGGCCAGTATGTACCCAGGTTGCCTCGTGGTCACCTCTACAAATCCTCAAAAATCGCTCCTTGATTTCTGTTGTGTATAAGCCCACCCTGCTGTCCATCATGTCGCCTACGTCATGATGTCACCCCTCTGTCAGTAGACATGTTAGTCTGATGGAATTAAAGAATGAGAAAAGTACCACGTCTCCGAGTCCTAAGAGTGAAAGTGCATATACGACAATTACTTCCTTATTTATGCATTTCCCCCTTTCCCCCTTTCAGTTTATACCTTGACAAAATGGGAAGCAAGAACACAGGGTGGATTTGAATAATGTAATTAAACTCAAGTATCTGTCAATAGGTAGTTTGTTTTTTAACCACGCACAATGGTCTTGAGTAACATAATGGTTAAGGAACTGAACTAAGTGGCATAGTTCTGTACCATCAATCCAGAGATACAAGTTTAAATCCCCCAAGAGCAGCCAGAGAATTTAATGGTTAAATAAATCTGCAATTTAAATAAATGGCTGATCAGAATAAGCAGAAAACCACTGAGGTGACTTTTAAAATCTCATCTGGTTTACAGCCATCGGTGAAAGAACACAAAATTGACAGTGATTGAAGTTAAAAAACAATTCTGGAGAAACCTGCTGCGTTTCTCTGGTATTGTGCATTTACAGTAAAAGAAATCTGCTGTCTTTGCCTGGTTGGGATAATATATAGCAACAAAGCACCAATGTGATTCTTTTAAATTTTTAAAATAAATTTAGACTTACAGCATGGTAACAGGCCCTTTCAGTCCACGAATCCTTGCTGCCCAATCACACCCAATTGACCTGGAGGGAGGAAACAGGGGCCCCAGGGAGACATGGAGAGAACATACAAACTCCTTACAGATAGTGGAGAATTCGAACCGCATTGCCGGTCGCTGGCACTGTAACAGCATTGTACTAGCTGCTACACTAACCATTCTGCTCTGGAGTTGTATATTAACTAACTCACCATTACAGGGTCAATTGAAGATGGACAATGAATGCTAACGTTGCCAGCAGATTCATGTCAGGTGAACGAATAAAAACATTCTGAATAGCGGATGGAAACTATTCTCTCCTTTGTTTTGTGTGTGGAAGAGGGATTTGATCTTTCTAATGTGTATTTTTCTATTTTTCTGCAGATGATCTCAAAAAGATTGCCGCTGATGGTTTTAATAAAAATGATCCCTCTTCAACTGGCCAGGTTCATCATGAGGACTGGCATTGTACACTGGTTCACATCATTTTTCAAGCTGGGATCAACGTCGGTTTCAGATGTGGTTAATAGCCTGACAAAAAATAATGACCTTCGAGCTGTCATCTGTTACATCTGTGGGGATTATGGTAATATACTTCCATTCCGTCTGCCAAAAAATGCTTTTCACTAAGACAGAAAAATCTCACCTTCCTTGGTGATTTTAGTTCTGGCAGAGTTGTCCAGTCCTGCTGATGGGAATTCGTGCCTCAAGGCAGCTCAGTGGTGCAATAGTTAATACTATTAGTACTACTTCAGGGAAGCAGGTTCGGTCCTGGCCTCGGGTGCTACCTGTGTGGAGTTTCTTTCTTCAATCACCTGCGTTTCTTTTGACATCCTAAAGACATGGCTACTTAAAATTAGTCTAGGTTAATAGTCAAATCAGTTAAAAGAGAATTGCTATCCATGTGCGAGAGAAATTAAGATGCAGGGCTACAGGGAAATAAGGAGCGGGGACGGGATTTATAGGATTCTCCTTGGGCATTGAAAATGAAACAGGTACCTAAAATGGATGAGGGGGGGGTGGGGGGGTGGTTTGGGAGGAAAGGGGGGGGGGGAGAAAAAGTCACTGTATATGTGTGAAAAAGAAATAGTGTATATCATGGCTAATGTGATTTATGGTGTGAAAAATAAAAAAATTAAAAAAAAAATGAAACAGGTAAATTGAATGTCCCCATTACACTAGACAACAAAGATTTCACTTCCTGAACACTTTTGGGTGTATTTATGGATTTTTGGGAATCTGATCATGAAAGCCACCTTATAATTTTCCTATCACATTCTGTTTTTTTAGATATAACCTATTTTTATGATTTACTGTCCTATTTTAAGTCAACCACTTGGACTTCTCTGCTGACCTTGGTGCAGTCAGTGACAAGCATGGTTTCACCAGGACATTGCGAACACAGAAACACCATGTCAGGGCAATTGGAATCTCTCAATGCTGGCCAAACATTGTTGGTCCCTTACAGGAGAGGCATCAGATGCTGAGCACAAATGAAAACCCAGCAGCAAAACCTTTTAGGTCAGTTAAACTGACGCAATGTATCAATGTGCGATTAAACATGCTAAATTCAGTAAAAGTTCACTTAATGTTTCTCCATCTTCCAATGTGATACAGAAAAATCAGAAATTATCTTTGTGTTCAGCTTGAAATTTTCTATCATAATTCTCAATTTTTTTTTGGGGGGGGGGAAATGTTGTCCAGTATTATGAGTACAAGTTAAGGCAAAACTATGGGATTTCTGAGAGATTTATGTTGGACTTCAGCCCCAATTTACATTTGGACATACTGATCATTCATTAAATATAATTCTGCACTCCAAATTGCAGGAAGGTTTGGGAATTCTGCTCCTTTCCATTTTTCTTGCATTGCTGAGGACTTTAGGAAGTAATTATCAAGAAAAATTTTGGAAGAGCACGGTTAGTGTGGCAGTTCGTACAGCCCAATACAGCATGGCTGTTGCCTGTAAGGAGATTGTATATTCTCCTCAGATCCACATAGATTTGCTCCAGTTTCCTCCCACATTCCAAATACATGTAGTGTTAGTAGGAATGGTCATATGTGCGTACTTGGATAGCGTGGGCTAAGGTGTATCTCTTAAAACAAAAATTAATTTTATGTTCCATCAATTTATCTGTTACAGAAATGAAGTGGGGTTTATTTTTGAATATTTTAATTTTGAGAATTGTCAATCAGGATGCAATCAAAGTGAAGAATAATCAAGAAACACATCAGTATCCATAAATATTAACAAAATAATACAAGAATCGATCCGCACATCGATATTAATGAAAGTGGGAAAGAAGAAGAGTCAACATGTGATTCAATTATTATAAAGAAAGAAAAATTACAATAATACTACAAAAATGAAAATTCAATGTCCATGTTGAAGCAAAGGGAGAAAGAGATAATGGAGAGAAAGAAGAAGCAAATAAGAGGAACCCCCCCCCCCACCCCACAAAGAAACAAGAAAAAAATAAAAGGTAAGAAAAGAGAAAGAATAAGAAAAGATTGGCTTCACCCCGAATAAATCCCAGTCCCATCAAGGGACAAATAACCTGACTTATCTAGGGTCTTTGTTGCTGCGCGCACCGGGGGGAAAAGACAGTGTTGTCCATACTTAATCAGTACTTTCACACATTGTGACACCATCTTGGAGCGTAGAAGGTTGAGAGGGGATTTGATAGAAGTATTTAAGATTATGAAAGGGATAGACAGAGTGGATGTGGATAGACTATTTCCGTTAAGAGGAGGAAAGATTAAAACAAGAGGACATGAGTTAAGAATTAAGGGGCAGAGGTTTAGAGGTAACATAAGGGGGAACTTCTTTACTCAGAGAGTGGTAGACGTGTGGAATGAGCTTCCGGGAGAAATAGTTGCGGCGGAGTCAATTGTATTATTTAAGGAAAGGTTGGACAGGTATATGGATGAGAAGAAGATGGAGGGTTATGGACATTGTGCAGGGAGGTGGGACTAGAGAGGGGTGTTTGGTTCGGTGCAGACTAGAAGGGCCTAATGGCCTGTTTCCGTGCTGTAAATTGTTATGTTATGTTATCTTCCTCAATGTGAAGAACAAACCTTGGAAGACTAATCATAGCTTCCAATTAAATCTTCCTTTTGTGAGGTGACATTTCCCTTCACCTGTTTACCTCTGCCTGGATGTCCCCAGAACTTATTATAATTTAGGTAAATTATTGTGCATTGTCACTGAGCTACTTAGTGACCCGCAGGGTACTGCAATGCCTTTGATTGGGACAGTCTTGAGATTGGGTGTGGTGTAAACCCTAGTGATGTTATGCAATTTATTCTCTTAAAAGTCCTTGGTGTTTGGCTGTTATTTTTGTATGTTGAGTAGATATGCAAATACAGATGATTATCAATCGCTGGACAACAATTCTTTTCGAAAGGGTTGATTCCTGAAAAAAGGGATTATAATAGACGATTATCAAGCTGAACACTAAGATAATTTCCAATTTTCTTATCACATAGGAAGCTGTAGAAACATTAAATTAACTTTGATTGAATTTAGCATGTTTGATCACATGATGATGCAGATACATTGCGTTAGTTCAACTGACCTGAAATGTTTTGCATCTGATTTTAACTTGTACTTAGCATCTGATGCCTCTCGTGTCAACATTCAATATTGATGGATTCCAGTTGCACTGATACTGCTTTTCCATGGTCGCAATGTCCTGGTGAAACGTTTCATCATGTTCATCACTGACTGCACCAAGACCAGCAGGGAAGAAGTCCATGTGAGAGCGCAGAAAATGAATTATCAATGACATGTTGCATGCTTGAAATAGACTTAAAATATGAAAGGAACTCATAGAAATAGGTTATATTAAAAAAAAGTAATTTCAGTTGATTTTTGTGATCAGCTGCCCAAAATCTATTAAATCCACCTGAAGGTGTACAGGAAGCAATATCTTCATTGACAAGTGTGTCCAGGGAAATATGGAGACAACACTGGTCTGAAATACAAATGCGTTTGAGTGAATAGACTCTACCTGGATACTGTGGCCTTGTAGTAAACTCTTTGTTGTCTCTCCACAGGAGTCATGCCTAGAGATGCCAGCTTTTTGATGCATGCCTTGGTTGTCCAGCACTTCCAGAAAGGTGCATGGTACCCAAAAGGAGGGGCGAGTGAGATTGCCTTTCACATAATCCCAGTCATTCAGAAAAGTGGGGGAGATGTCCTTATGCGAGCACTTGTTCAACGTATACTAGTGAATGAAGACGGGGAAGCATGCGGTGGGTGTGATTCAGTAGTTTCATTGCCAAGCAGAGAAGGCAGAAGAATAAAGTGCATCTTGTTTATTTTTGCTAATCAAGTTTTGCCCTTTCTTGGTAGGTGTGACTGTGAAGAAGGGAGAGGATGAAACAAACGTATTTGCTCCCATCGTGATATCGGATGCGGGAATATTTAATACCTATGAGAAACTGTTACCTTCTGAAATGCAACGTAAACCAGGTGGGTGGATAGTCAACATTTTTAGTGCTGAATATACAGGGTCAAGCAAATATAATAATTTAAAGCCCTTGACTCATGATCAACAGAGACACGACTAATTATTTGTGTGTTCCTCACTTACTCAATTACTTGATGTTAAGTAATGCTGACATTTCCACCTTGGAGGTCTTCAAACTGAAACAAATCCTCTGCTTAGCTGAAGGTTCAGTTAGATTTAGCAAGAATTTAGGAAATTAATTTGATGGACTTTGGATTTAGCCCTTATGATATTCATTGCCCTATCAAAAGGAACATAGAATTACAAATGTGTTTAGTTAGGTGCATTGCCTGTGCATGGAAGTGAGGAGAGATCAGTTAACTAACTGTGATCAGGAGTTTATATCCCCAGTGGCAGAAAGATGTGGTCAAAGGAAGCTACAGACAAGGAAGAGGTTGGGAAATCATTCAGTAACCATGCGGGTAGAGAGGTGAAAAGGTTTGAGAAACCTGTGGAGCTCTTTACATGGTTTAAATTTTGGATATTTCATTACTAGGATAATGAATGAGACTAAGGTGAGTGAGTGGGGAATTCTTGGGTTCACGATTCTTGAGCCAGCAGGCCAACTGAAGCGTGGCACTAATGCAGGTCTTGGAACAAGTGGTGAGCATGCACATTGATGGTGAATCATGTGATTAACATATGAATATGACGACAATAGGCAGCATCCAATTATTAACAAAGGGAAAAGAAAAATGGCGATAGATATTTCATTCAGTGGATGTCCCTAATGCTAGCGGGGGAGGGGGGAGTTCTGCCTCAATTGCACAGCGTATAGGTGAGGCTGCACCTGGAGTACTCTGTACAGTTGAGAAGGAATATATTGGGTTTGAAGGCAGAGTGAAGAAGGTTCACTGGGTTGATTTGGACAGGAAGGGATTTTCTTATGAGTGGAGACTGAACTGCATCGGATATACTCACTGGAATTTAGAAGTTTCTACAGAAGGAAGTTAAAGTAGCTCTGAACCTAATACAAATCTCCCTCCCTTTTACGGACCCCATCCTCATCTCCCATTGACAAGGAAGCGTAACGAGACCCACCAGACTCCAGAAATCCTTTCTCTCTTCCTACTGGGGAGAAGGCTCAAGTGTGTAAAAGCGCACACCAACAGGCATCAGACTCCTGAATGAACCCTATAATGCTGCCCTTGCTTAGTGCTAATTTGATCTTCCTGTTCATTGTAATCCTATACTCTGGAATTACGTTCTTAACGTGGCTGTATAAATATTAGAAATAGCCTGTTAATTAGATACAGGGAGAATCTTATAGAGATGTATCATTGCAGTGCAATGAGTATAAAAGAAGGAAGTAGGGAGTTTTTTCTTATTGGCAAGTGACACTAAAACTGGGGAGAGAGCCTCAAGATTCAGGGGAGTAGATTTTAGACCGAGATGAGGAAAAATTGCTTCTCCCAGAGGGAAGTGAATCTGTGGAATTCTCTACCTCACAGTGTATTTAAGGCACACATAAATTAGGGTTATGAGGAACAAGCGAGTAAGTGGAGCTCAGTCCAAGGCCAGATGAGCCATGTTCTCATTGAATGGCCAAATGGCCTACTCCTGCTCCTATTTCTTATGATATGGAATGATCAGTATCAATACATTGATTGGCCCTAATTCTCCACAGATGTTGCCTGTCTCGCTGAGTGCAAAATGTATCTCATTGTTTGGTCAAGTTAGATTCAGATTTATTGTCAGATTACATACTGGTTGGTTGACATTACATCATTACATACAATCCTGAGATTCCTTTTTCCTGCGGGTGCGGTGGAATTACCACTAATTGGTAGTGCAAAAAAAAACGGTACACAGCGTAAACATGTAAACAGATAAAAGAACTGTAAACAGATAACAAATGTAAACAAATTGACTGCAAGAGAGAGAGAGAGAGAGAGAGAGAGAACAAGAAGCAAATCAGTAAAGTGCACAGAGTTCTTAACCGAGTCTCTGATTGAGTTTGCCATTGTGGAGTCTGATGGCAGAGGGGCAGTAGCGGTCCCTGAACCTGGTGGTTCGAGTCTTGTGGCACCTCGACCTATGGCAGCAGCGAGATTTGTCATCAAATATCCAGTTCAGTGAGAAGGGTTCTTCACAACTAATTAACAGGTTATTTCTAATATTCATACAGCCACGTTAAGAACGTAATTCCAGAGTATAGGATTACAATGAACAGGAAGATCAAATTAGCACTAAACAAGGGCAGCATGATAGGGTTCATTCAGGAGCCTGATGCCTGTTGGCGTGTGCTTTTACACACTTGAGCCTTCTCCCCAGTAGGAAGAGAGAAAGGATTTCTGGAGTCTGGTGGATCTTGTTATGTTTCCTTGTCAATGGGAGATGAGGATGGGGTCCATAAAAGGGAGGGAGATTTGCATTAGGTTCAGAGCTACATTAACATCCTTCTGTAGAAACTTCTGATCTTGAGCAGAACAGTTGCCACACAGTGTGGCGATGCATCTTGCAGGAATGCTTTTGATGGTGCACCTGTAAAAGTTGCGAGATAAAGGAGGCATGCCAATCTTTGTCTTTTAAGGGGCTGATTGGTTGGTTGGCTGGTTGGTTGATTGCTTGCTTGCTTGCTTGCTTGCTTGGTTGGTTGGTTGGTTGGTTGGTTGGTTGCATGCTTGGTTGGTTGCATGCTTGGTTGGTTGCATGCTTGGTTGGTTCCATGCTTGGTTGGTTGGTTGGTTGATTGGTTGGTTGATTGCATGCTTGGTTGGTTGGTTGGTTGGTTGCATGCTTGGTTGGTTGGTTGGATGGTTGATCATTATATTAACCTTCCAGCTCCTACATTCTTGTAGCCGCATCTTGGCCAGGCTCCCAGGGAACTCTTGATGGTTCTTTCACTAACTATCAGTGTACCTGAGATATGAATTTCCACGACATTTCAGGCCATTATGACAGAAAGAAAATTCACATTAACACCTACACCCAGAAGCATGAAAATAATTCTTTCGGCCATAGGTAGATTCAATGGTGATTGATTCTTCTGTTGGGCCCACAGCTATCCAGGCACAGCTGAGCTCGGTACGACATGGTGTAGGGGGATTCAGCGTGTTTGTTGGCCTCAATGGCTCAAAGGAAGAGTTGGGGTTGAAAGCAGCAAATTACTGGTTCTTTAAAGAAAACAACATTGATGACCTGTAAGTCATTTTGGGGCTTTGACTATTTCGTACAAGCCTACCAGTAAATGAAAACCCTGCTTTATTTGTTAGATTCAATGCTGTGAAATAATAATTACAAAAGCAACATACAGTTCCCTCTAGACATATATAGCTCATGAGGTTTTAATACATCTTTCTAGTTCTTCCCAATCTGTACAATTTTCACCTGTAACTATTTATTTTTGTACTTCTCTAAATGTTTTATTTTTCATAAATGGAGTCATAATTTTTTTTTGTCAGGTTTACATATCAAATTGGAAAATAGTTTGCCTTTAGGGCAGGGAAAGATTGACCTTTCAACATTCAAGATTCCCCAAAGTGCACTTTTGCATTCATGGGTCAGAGCAAGGGAGAAATGTTGACAAAATAACTCATCAATGAGACTATTTATATTCCTTCAACATTTTTATAACCAACAGAGGAAAGTGAAATGAGCAAATGGGAGATTATTTGTTTTAGCAAATCAATGATTTCCCTCCCTTTTCTCACAGCAGGACCAAATTCAATCCTTGAAGATTCCAGGTCATTCCTAGAATATCTGTAATCCAGTTCTTCTCACACATGTTTGGCCTTAATCTTGAGTAAAGTTTCCATTCCAAGTTATCGCCTATCACCCTCTTCTTTTTTTTGCTACACATATATACTTGTCATGGTAGAATTATTGTCTGTCAAGGTGTGTGATTAAATTGGGATGGTGTCCCTCTACCCAGTCCCCTCTTATTGTGCAAGTTATTTTGCATCACACTTTGTTATCTGAATGATAGATGGGTGGCAAGACTCATAGGCAAATCTATCCAGTGCTATGAATCGTAAACTTCACACAATGAACTGAAAACTGTAGGTGACGGATAGAACATGGAGATGTCTTTTTAGGCACTATAAATCTTTTTGGAAACCACAAAAAAAAATGCAAATAACTCATAGTTTTTCAAGCCTGACATCTTTCTTTTGCAAGGAGAATGAAGGAAGCAGGGTGGCTTGTGTGTCCTGTTCCTGTCACCTTCATTCCCCTCTTTCCATCTTATTAATGAGAACACCCGCGGTAATGTTTTATCAACAGTGAACATCTATTAAAGTTCATTGAATGTAATGTGATTTGACTATCCAGATGATTTGATGGCTGGGAAGACAAAATAAATTACTTTTCTATGTTGAAATTACACAGTGTTGTGAAAATTTGTGTACAAGTAAAGTACTTTTCATTGGAATTTTTCAGATTCTTGAAATACTTGTCAGCCGAGAATAAAGATTTCACTGAAGAATGTCCATTTGCATTTGTCTCCTTTCCATCAGCTAAAGATCCTTCATGGAATGATCGATTTGCTGGTAATTAGCTGCCAGGCATTGAATTTAAAATCAATATTATGCAACATTTCTTTTTGCTTCTCCCAATAGCTTGCGAAGGGAAGTTGAAATAATGTTGAATAAAGCTAACTAAATTCAAGTCCTGTTCACGAGATTAGTTGATCTTGCTTTGACATAGGGATTCCCCCCATAAATTATAGTTCTTGCAAAGGAAATGCCTTGAAGAGGGGCTCAGACCCAAAACGTCGAGAATATATCTTTACCTCCTGTGGACGCTGTGAGACCGGCTGTGTTTCCTTCAGCATTTCTGTGTGTTTTTACAAAGATTAGCCAAAGTCTTGCCTCTCTTTCGGTCCATAATATATGGAAGCTCCCCATTAATTTTGAGTGAAAGCAAGAATAGTGTCGGTCATAACTAGTCATACCTACTGTTCACATGTGAAAAGTGATCTTTTAGGTTTGATGTTCAGATAGTAGGGACTATCAGCAAGGCCCAACAACTTTGGAGCAGCACAGTTGGCAGAGTGGTTAGCGCAACACCTTTATAGCGCCATTGATGGAAACCATGGTTCAAATCCCGTGCCGACTGTATCTCCCTGTATTTGTATTGGTTTTCCCCAGGGGCTCCAGTTTCCTCCCAACATTTGAAACCTGCTGGGGGTGTAGGTTAATTGGGTGTAAATTGGGCAGCATGGACTTGTGGGCTGAAATGGCCTGTTACTGTGCCATATGTATGTCTAAATGTCTAAATTTATGGCAATTGATGATGGAACTACAACTATTGAAATCCTTACCATATTAAAATAAATACCATGTTCCCCATACCACAACTTCATCAGCCCACACAGGAGAAAATGTGCTAACCTTTGAGAAAGACTGAACTTACCCAGGACAACCAGGTCCTTGAATATTGAAGTTTCACAGTTCAAGGGTATTTTGGCTAATTTCACAGTGAGAAACAACTGTCCAAAGGAACACATTTGGTTGGTGAATAAACAAACTATTTTTTTTTATCCGAAGGCAAGTCCAGTATGATTATAGTGACATTTGCATGCTATGAGTGGTTTGAAAAATGGAAGGATGAACGTGTGAAGAAGCGAGGAGAAGACTATGAACATTTGAAGATGGGCATTGCCAAAAAGTTGATAGACCGAACAACTGAGTACTTCCCACAACTCAAAGGCAGGGTATGTTTACTTAGCAAATGTGTATGAATAAAGTTTTTTGCTTGCAATGATAAATAGAGAAAAGTTATATCCTAAGTTGTATTGTAAGTGAGAAGTGATATTAGTGTTTATATTACAATAAGATATTTTCATGGCTTGTCAGGTTAGAAACACGCAGGGAAGAATAGTTACAGGCCCTTTCGGCTCTCGAGACGGTGCTGTCCACTTGACCTACAACCCAGTACGTTTTGAAGAGTGGAAGAAAACCCATGCAGACACGGGGAGAATGTACAAGCTCCTTTCAAGCTGCATGGGATTCGAGCCCCGATCACTGCCGGTGTGATAGTGTTGCGCTTCTTCTTTGGCTTGGCTTCGCGGACGAAGATTTATGGAGGGGGTAAAAGTCCACGTCAGCTGCAGGTTCGATTGTGGCTGACAAATCCGATGCGGGACAGGCAGACACGGTTGCAGCGGTTGCAGGGAAAAATTGGTGGGTTGGGGTCGGGTGTTGGGTTTTTCCTCCTTTGTCTTTTGTCAGTGAGGTGGGCTCTGCGGTCTTCTTCAAAGGAGGTTGCTGCCCGCCGAACTGTGAGGCACCAAGATGCACGGTTTGAGGCGAGATCAGCCCACTGGCGGTGGTCAATGGGGCAGGCACCAAGAGATCTCTTTAGGCAGTCCTTGTACCTCTTCTTTGGTGCACCTCTGTCACGGTGGCCAGTGGAGAGCTCGCCATAGAACACGATCTTGGGAAGGCGAGGGTCCTCCATTCTGGAGACATGACCCACCCAGCGCAGCTGGGTGCTGTCGGCCTCTGCCATCTCGAGTACTTCGATATTAGGGATGAAGTCGCTCCAATGAATTTTGAGGATGGAGCGGAGACAACGCTGGTGGAAGCGTTCTAGGAGCCGTAGGTGATGCCGGTAGAGGACCCATGATTCGGAGCCGAACAGGAGTGTGGGTATGACAACGGCTCTGTATACACTAATCT
Organism: Narcine bancroftii; assembly: GCF_036971445.1. NCBI lineage: Eukaryota > Metazoa > Chordata > Chondrichthyes > Torpediniformes > Narcinidae > Narcine > Narcine bancroftii. The sequence continues at coordinate 86,503,021 of NC_091480.1, forward strand.
TTGTGAGGTTTTTCAGTTGGTTGTTTTTCCAGACGTGCTAATGCTGCGCGAAACTGCCTTGGCTGCAATTTCATTTTGGAAAACTTAGTCTAGGTCAAGGAAAAACCTTTTGGTCTTGAGCCCTTCGTCAAAGATTTGGCATCAAGTCTGAAACATCGGCGATGTGTCTTTAACTTTGCTCTATAAAGCACACTGTTTGACCAGCTGAGTTTCTCCAGCGTTGAGTTTTTATTTCGATCATGGTGCCTGCAGACTTCCCTGCTTTACTTTTTACGTTTTGTACATTACATACTCAGATGAGCCGTAACCTGATTGTCTATGGGTCAAAAAATGGAAAGCAATCCTTTCTTAGTGGCTCCAATGCAATGGGCCAAATTGTTGCCGCCTTTCCCGTAAACGTCCAGGAATTGTGTGTTTGTGCTAAGTTTACAATTGTCGGTAAACTGCATAGGTCACTTCTACTTCTTATTGCTTTTGGCTAACTTGACATCTTTGTGTTGGAATACTTACCAGATCGAGTATATCCGAGTTGGATCTCCACTTACCAATCAGTTCTACATCGCTGCTCCACGTGGAGAAATGTATGGTGTTAATCATGATGTGTCCCGTTTTACTCCAGAGACTATTGCCTCCTTTAGAGCAAAAACACCAATCAAGAACCTTTTCTTAACAGGTATACTACCCTATGTCAGAAAGAAAAAAGGAATTAAATCATAATAATAGTTGTTTTTGTATTGAATTAAATAATTGTACTAAATTAAATAATTTAGTATCCGATTCAGAGGCTCCAAGATTTTTCAAAGACCTTGAACATCAGTGGAGGGATGATAGAAATTGAGAAATTTGAAAGGTCATCGTCATGTGTTCTTGGAACAAAGAGATATCGAAGGATTTGGAATCCTTGAAACGTGGGCAATTGGAGAACCTTGGAGCAGAGGGATCAGAGAGCATTGAAAATTGGGAGTGTGATCAGGGATGGAGGTGGCGATCAAGAAAAGATGAGCAGCAGGGGCAACAATTTGAACTGCAATGCAGTTATCCCAGGAAATCCAAACATTGATTTCTCCGAGGACAACTTGGTCGGATTACAAACAGAAGGAACATTGGATGAGGAAACTTAACAAGCTGTACACCTTTGTGGGAATAACATAGGGCACACGTGAATCCTTTTGTGAAACGTCTGGTTCTATTACTGGAATGCAAAATGTAATGTGATGTGTTACCATGTAAGGATAAAACTTTCAGCTTTAAAGCAAGCCCATCAAACTCTGCTTTGTGTATAGAGCAATGAAGAAATAGGAGTGAATGTACAAATTACGGATGCAAGGGAAGATCACACAGTAAAAAATGTCCTACTGCCTCTTGCCCTTTTTATCATTTCAGGTCAGGATATATTTTCATGTGGCTTCCTGGGGGCCATCCACGGAGCCCTTATTTGCGCATCTGGAGTTCTTCGCCGCAGTCTGTACAGGGACCTCATGAAACTTCAGAAGGACATCAAAAAAGACAAGACCAAAAAGGAAGTTTAACAGTGCATTGTTGAAATTTTAATTCAACTGCCTTGAGTTCCTAAGAGAAGTCAAAGACTTTTAATAGTTTATTATTTTTTCATCCAATTGTACAAGTACCACCTGACGAAACAGTGTTCTCCGATCCTCATTGCAAAACATGCCACACACATTAAGACATACAGACAAATTTTATATATATAAATTTTATATGATATATGTATATCATTCATTCGGGTGCCTTTCCGTTCAGTGTGGGCGATCATGTCTCTCCATCTGTCTCAATCTCTGACCCTTCAATGCTCTCCCCTGTTCTTCTTTGGTGAAGGCTCCATGTTGATGTTGAGTTCATGATTATATGAGGGAAAAATACTGAAGTGGTTTTCCATTGCCTTCTTCAGTTGCAGTGTCCACACTGGACAAGTAACCCTGGCCATTGATCAGTAGAATTATCTGCCCAGCGTTTTTAATTTTTACAACTATAAATTCCAATTTGTAGAATCTGCCTTCTGATTGGGAGGCTAAACAGGTACTACACCTTGCCCAAGGGTGAACTTTAGGCTATGATAGAAGGAGCACCTAACATCTCCTTTTGCTTAGCAACACCGAAAGAGTACGCATATACATATATAAAATGAATAAATATTGGTTAATAGTCTCAAGGGTTTGGATGACCTGTTCATTCAGTCGTTCAGCATTCTCACTGTTAATTGTAAGAAACTGTTCCTCAGCCTGGTGGTTCTGGCTCTGATACTCCTGTATTTCTTTCCTGATGGGAGCCGCTGAAAAATACTGTGTGCAGGGTAGGGGCCCTCATGATTTTGCAAAGCCCGCTACAAACAGTGATCCCAGTTGATCACATCTATTGTGTGTGGGCGGGGGGCGGGGTGCGGAGAGGGGTAGGGATCATCTCTGCTGCTCTTGTGGTCCTGTGGATTGACCTCCAATCCAATTTGTGGGTTCGGCTCAAAATGGCACGGAAACATGTGCCAGTGTACAAGGTTTTTTTTGAGGTAACATGAAGGAGTAATGTTTTGCATAACATATTTGGATCCAACGGCAATTTGCATGCGATAGACTTTTAATCTAGATTATTCTTCATCAGAGTGATTTTATTCTGCTATCAAATTTCGGTTTGAGAAATTAAATTTGAAACATTCACTCTTGTGCTCCGTTTTCCTTTAAGAGCTCAAATACGAAAGATCTCATAAATTGACTGGATGCTCCAGCAGTTACTTTCCAAGACAAAACAGACTACCTGTACTTTCATTGCTTCCCGAAGTGACTCATTGTTTTGAATATTGTAGATTTTTCCATGAGGGGAAATGCCCTTCTCCACGAACAACCTATAGCGAGCTCTCAAATTCTTGTTTCACCCATCCTTTCTCTAGTGAACTCCAACAATGCGAATGTCTCCCATTATACCTTTCCTTGTAAGTCCATTACAGAAGTTAGTCTTCTCAACCCTCTCTGAACTGCTCAACCTCCGGAAGGAGACTAAAACTGTACGCACCGAGTTTAGATTAGGTACAAAAACAATTTTGATTTAACTGTGTTGGTCTTCTGGTGAGCAAGTCCTTTGGCTTTCACTCTATTCTGAAATACTCTATAAGACTGATTAATCTTCCTTTATCGATATGATCATTTACAGATTACTCCACAGCATTGTAATTGTTAAATAAATTACATTGACTAAAAAGGTTTCCGGTGCACTCGTCCTGTTTAGAATGTTAGTGGTTGCCATTAAAGTGTTTTGCATTGCCCATGAAGTGGTTGCACCTTAAAATCGAGGGTTGGGGCCCAAACTTGATCATTTCATTCCACAAATTGCTTTGTGTTAAAAAAAAACACGGCGCTGGAGGTCAAGCATTGAGTTTTATATATAGAGTACAGGTTAAAAAAGTACATAGCCAAAGTTTCGGGCTTGAGCCCTTCCAGGTAGGAGGTCGGTGCCTGACATTTTACTCATTTCCTAAACGTTGGCTGGGCGTTTTTATCTTTGCTCTTGAAGGGACACAGTTTGACCAGCTGAGTTTCTCCAACTTTGCATTTCTTTAAACTTCGATCAGGGTTGTCTCCAGACTTTTGTGTTTTACTCCTTGCTTTTCATATGTTGGGGTTCCCTGCCAGGGGCATAACTACCACACACACCTCTGTGTGGGAGTGAGATGAAGATCCTCTCTCCAGAAGAAAGAAAGACAATGTGTGATTGGAATCCACAAGCAAGGGGGGGGGGGGGGGGGAAGCATAGCTGACTGGATCAGCTGCCCAGAGCCATCCCCGCAAGGACAATGCAGCCCCTGCTGTGTGCAGCGACCGATGACAGAGATGAGGGGGAGTTGAAGCCAAGAGAAGCCAGAAGGGTTGTAGTTGCCGGGCGTTAAACACGTGCGAGGCGGAGGCATTGAGGAGACCATTGCATCGTTGCCAAACTCCAAAGACACGGCGATTCTTTGAGGACGATCTCGGGGTTTGTTTGTAATCGCTGCTAATCGGGGGGCTCCCTGCAAATTGGGAATTGTTACTTTCCTGAAGTTGCATCGTTTAAAATCAAGAAGTCGCTTGCAATCAAATTGCAAATTGGGTTCTTTCCAACAATTGCACTGAGGTTTCGCCTCGTGGAAAGGACAGGACCTTTTGTAATCTCTGTTTGCAAAGGGCATGATCACTTTTTTAATGCTAAGTTATGCAAAATCTGGCAAAGGCTTCATCAAATGCAACTCCTAACTCGAGTATAAAGTTTAATTCCTTTGCAAAGACCTGGTGTTAGGGCTCAGAGGTAAACGGCAATTGCTGGTTTTGCCCCCTTTCTAACTGGTCTGCTATTATTGTAGGGATTGTTAATTAATTGGAGAGCTTTGAATAAAGCCGGATGTTTGCATTCCTGGGCTGGATTTGTTGGAAATGGATGGGAAATCAAATCTTGGGGGGGATTCTCCCCCCCTCCCTCCCTCCCCCCCTCCCTCCCTCCCCCCTCCCTCCCTCCCCCCTCCCTCCCTCCCCCCCTCCCTCCCTCCCCCCCCTCCCTCCCTCCCCCCTCCTCCCTCCCCCCCTCCCTCCTCCCCCCTCCCTCCCTCCCCCCCTCCTCCCTCCCCCCCCTCCCTCCCTCCCCCCCTCCCTCCCTCCCCCCCTCCCTCCCTCCCCCCCTCCCTCCCTCCCCCCCTCCCTCCCTCCCCCCCTCCCTCCCTCCCCCCCTCCCTCCCTCCCCCCCTCCCTCCCTCCCCCCCTCCCTCCCTCCCCCCCTCCCTCCCTCCCCCCCTCCCTCCCTCCCCCCCTCCCTCCCTCCCCCCCCTCCCTCCTCCCCCCTCCCTCCCTCCCCCCCTCCCTCCTCCCCCCTCCCTCCCTCCCCCCCTCCCTCCCTCCCCCCCCTCCCTCCTCCCCCCCTCCCTCCCTCCCCCCCTCCCTCCTCCCCCCCTCCCCTCCCCCCTCCCTCCCTCCCCCCTCCCTCCCTCCCCCCCTCCCTCCCTCCCCCCCTCCCTCCCTCCCCCCCTCCCTCCCTCCCCCCCTCCCTCCCTCCCCCCCTCCCTCCCTCCCCCCCTCCCCCCCTCCCCCCCTCCCCCCCTCCCCCCTCCCCCCTCCCCCCCTCCCCCCCTCCCCCCTCCCCCCTCCCCCCTCCCCCCCTCCCCCCCTCCTCCCCCCCTCCCCTCCCACTTTGCATATTTCAGGCCCACCTTGAAGAATGTGCATTTGAACAGATTGCCCTACAGCTGGAGTACTTTGTTAACAAAGGCACTAAATAACCCCCCCCCCCACTTCATTGTAATGCTGCTTTGCTATTGCAGAAGCCAGCTCAAATATTATTTCACGCCTTTGCAAAATATTGTCTTAGAAAAATACATGGAGGTAAGGATGGTGGTTTTTGAATTACAGTGTGACTACTACTCTTACAAATGTATTACTTCGGCAGCCAACCGGAACAGTAAAAAATGTAGAAGTAATTAATTTCAAGATGAGAATGCTTTTCTTGACTGGTTCATCCAAGCTTTGGATCCTCTCCTCCCTCATGAAACCCCAGATTGCTAAATCCTGCAACCTCTGCTCTTGCCTGCAAATGGAAACAATTTATTGGTATCTGCCTTGCAGTCCTCGAATTCAAAATTTCTGCCTTGTTTTATATATATGGTTAATTCCAAGAAAGGAAAGCAGCTGGTTCTTTTTTGCCTCATGTAATGAATGAATGAATGTTCACTTCCCTTTCAGTCTGCCTCACTCCACGGTATCACCGTCTTTTAACCTGCACAGGTGCATCTTAAGATGTGTGTTTGCGAGTTTTGCAACTGGAAGGCCAATGGTTAAGTGCCAGCCTGGCAGCATACTGCTTTTTTTCAGAGATTCAGAGGTGTTCAACTGAGCTCAATGCCAATGGGTCACCTACCTTCACCAACTTAGAGCGCTTCCACCAACACTGTCTCTGCACCATCCTCAACATCCACTGGAGTGACTTCGTCTCCAACGTTGAAGTCCTTGAGCAGGAGGAGGTTACCAGCATTGAGACCATGCTGTTGAAGACGCAGCTACGCTGGGCAGGGTATGTCTCTAGGGTGGAGGACCATCACCTACTCAAAGTTGTGCTGTACGGCAAACTGTCCACTGGACACTGTGGAAGGGGCTTCGAAAAAGGGGTACAAGGACTCTCTGAAGAAATCCCGTGGTGCCTGTCACATTGACCATCGCCATTGGTCTGCTCTAGCCTCCGATCACGTGGCCAGGCGATGCACCATTCATTGCGTCTGTACGTTGTACTTAGGTAGATGAGAAAAGAGAAACTCTCAGCAGCATCTATCTCAAGAATCAGGCAGTGATGCTGGTCGCAAGTCTCAGTTTATGACTTGGCTTACTAAGATTAGGAAGGGGGCACTGG